>NW_006203595.1:261084-266739 GCF_000334495.1 Tupaia belangeri chinensis | reverse complement strand
GCACCGGCGCGGGGCAGAACCCCCCGGCCGCGGGGCCCCCGGAGGGGGACCGGCCGGTCGGCATGCGGCTGCACAGGGCGGAAGCCCCCAAGAACTCCATTATTAATAAAGCCATAATTCCACTGCATCTTGTAGTCCCAGATTCTTACTGCCTATTAAGTCAAATACCTCCTTCCGCTTTATGATTTACAGTCATATGTCTTAAGGATGCCTTTTTCTGTGTACCCTTAGCATCCAAAGCTCAATGGGAAAATGTAATGCAATGTACATCTGAAGGCTATCTTTGTCTGTAGAAATAAGGTTTTGCCTTGGGCTTTTGATTGCTTATGTAGCCCTGTAGATTAGGGCAAATGTCTTTTAGCAGCTTTGATTTGGCCAGTTTTCTTCTACCAGAAAAATAATGAGGGGCCAGCAGGTAGTGTGGTGGTTAAGGCGTTGGAATTCCCACCTGGCCAGCCATGGTTTAAGTCCTGGACCTGGTGGCTTGCTCTCTCTCTCTCTCTTTCTCTGGCAAAACTCATGTGAAAAAAAATGAATAACTATTTAAAAAAATGAGACCAAGCATTCGACTAATACCCTATGATTATTCACTTATATTACTAGCGACTTACCTACAAGTATCCAGATAATGATACATCCTTTTTAGGGTACACTCCCTTGCCTTGGTGGGGTGTTGCAGTTCATCAGCACATGCTACATAATATATCAAAAACTCTTATTATCATGGTTAATGCTCTCACTGTTTTACTAACTTCCTTTGACTCTTTGACAAGAATTGTCCTTGATAACTGTAATGCTCTAGATTACATGTTGACAGAAGAAGGAAGTATATACAACAATGAACTCCTGCTCCTACGTTAATTTTTTCCAGTGGGTAAAACTAAATATCAAAAAGCTGAGATAACAGGAAACCTGGCTACAGCAAACTTTAGATCATCAGACTCCCTTTCTACCTGGACTTTCTGGTTGGTTTTCTAGTCTCTAATTGGATGCCAGCCAAAATTCATTCTGTGTTTGGTGGACTAGGGAAACTCATTTTACTTCTTTTAACTATAGCAATAGTACTTTATATTTGCTACTGTTTAATACTTTATCTCTCACTTCTGTCCCAGATTTCCTCCTGACGATGGGTCTTACCTAATGACCCTAACTGGGAAAGCTTGTACTATTTCTTTTGGTTACTGTCATAACACTATACATTTGCTATCAATTAATGCTATATTATATTTCTTGTTTTTGTTCCAGATGCCCTCCTGACCATAGGTTCCACCTAATGACCCAGACCACCCAAATGTCCTCCAACTACTATTCCAACCCACTGGATGGCTATGGGAACCTCCTTGCTCACGACTAGAACAGATAGATTCAAGGGAATGGAAAATACATTTAAATTTGCTATGTCTTCTAGGGTAATTGACTCTTTATCAATAAGTACTATTTTTTTCTATGCCAATATCCCCCACCCCCATTAGGCAGGAAATAGCCAGATGGACTATGATGCCCCAAAACATTGAGTCCCACATCCCTTGAGAAGGAATTTTTTAGGAGTTGCTAGAAGTAATAAACTTAGTTAGGCAAATAGACATCAAGGAACTAGCCGATAGCACAAAAAAACTTTAAGGAGGAACTGTATGACCCTCTATTTTGTGACTCAAAACAAATCTATGCAGCATGATACATGCAAGTAATAAGAATCAAAGGAGGTCTAAGGGCATATATTTTAGAATAAACAAAGGATTTAAAACAGAATAAAGGGGACTCTGGGAAGGAGCTGGAATTGTTTGCCTCCCTTGGCAATAGCCTATTCTGTCTGTGAAACATATCCATTTCCCTCAATAAACCTTGTGCTCAGCTAAAAATAAAAACAAAAAAGAATGTATGTTCTGCTGTTGGTAGGTACAATGTTCTATAAATGTCAGTTAGGCTAACTTCTTGCTGATTTTCTTTTTGTAGTTCTATCAATTATTGAGAGAGTGATATTGAAGTTTTTTAGTTTAACTGTGGATTTGTCTGTTTGCTTTTTAATTTCTATTAGTTTTTTATTAATGTATTTTGGAATACTGTTGTTTGGTGCATATACATCTAAACTTGCTATGTCGTCTAGGCGAATTGACTATCATTAGGTAATGTCTTTCTGTCTGGTAGCTTTCTTTGTTCTGAATTCTTCCTGATATTTTGATTCCGTTTGCATGGTATGTCTTTTTACATCCTTTTATTTTCAACCTTCCTATGTCATATTTGAAGTAGATTTACTATAGACATCATGTTCAAAGGATTGTGCCCCTCTGTCTTTTAATCTGTTTATATTTAAGTCACACACACACACGCCCAGAGTGATTTTCAAGCTGTCAGGTCCAGACCTTGAACCATAGTTGACCATGTGGAAGTCTAGTGCCTTAACCACCATGCCACCTGCTGACCCCTGACCTCTTTTTTAAATACATTTTATTTCTTTGCTGAGACTGTTTTTTCATGTGTTTCTATCATATTTTTAATTGATTGTTATAGTATTTTTATAGTGATTACTTAAAAAACCCTTGTCAGAGATGTCCAGCATCTGTGTCATTTCAACCTTGCACTCTGTTGATTTTCTTCTCTCTTGAGTTGAAATCCTTGTTCTTGGCATAATGAGTGATTTTTAAATTATATTTTGGATGTTTTAAAAAATAATTTAATTTAATTTATTATTGTTGTTGTTGTTGTTTTAATTTGACCAGAGAGAGACAAAGCAAGAAAGCAAGTTACCAGGTCAGGAACTCAAACCACAGTTGGCCATGTGGGAGTCCAGCACCCTAACCACACCACTGCTGGTTCCAATATTTTGGACATTTTAGACATTGTATTATGAGACCCTGAAATATTTTCTTTTCTTTTTGTATTTATTTACATTCGTTCACTGTACATCATTACAGCATACAAAGTGAGATTTTTCCATCCAGAATACACTGTATATTTGCTCAATCAAGCACATCAACATATATGTTATTGTCAACAAATAATTTTCCATGTCTTGTTTCCTGTATATTTTGCCTTTTTTCCCATCCTTGATTTGGCAGTCATCCTTTTTAGATATAGTGTGTGGATCCATTGGGTATAATAAAAGTTTCCTACTGGATCCTACTAACTCTGGCAAAATGAAGCACTACTTTGCCCCGCTTCATTGCCAATGCATAGGGGGTGAAAATTAGCTCCCCACTCAGTCCTGCTGACAAGTCTCTGGCAAAAGCATAATACTGACTCATATCACTTTGTTGCCGCCTTGTCAAGCTGTAAATTGTGCTCCATATGGGGTCTGGTTGACCTAGGGTTTGGAGAGAAATAGAGTGCTACCTCATCTTCCTCATTCCACCTTGTTGCCACTGAAGGGGAAAGGTAAAAGTTCAGCTGCCCACTGGGACCCCTCCCAACACTAGGTGAGGGAATGGAGAATAGAGAGCTGACTTGCACCTCCTTATTGCTGCCAAGTAGGGATGGCCTCACTAATACTGTCCCAGTAGAGAAATTAGAGTGCCAGCTAGAACCACCTTACCTAGTCTTGTTCACCTTTTTGCTACTTGGGGAGGTGTGGTGGAAGCTCATATTCTATCATATTTGGGCCTGCTAACACTATCCCTGTTGGAGAGGTATAGGGCTGACTTGCTTTGCCTAACTGCTGCCATGTGGGGCCAGACATGGTCTTCCATTTGGCACAATTGACACTACAGGGAAAGGGCAGAGTTTTCCTTTGATGTTACACTAGAGTAGGGTGGGTATTGTTAAAAAGGTTCTCAGTTCTGGGGACCAGCAGTTAGCGTAATGGCTATGTTGCTGGACTCCCACGTAGTCAACCACGGTTTGCGTCCCAGACCCGGTGGCTTAAAACTCACGCCGGGCCCAGGATCCCGAGAGGAGAATGGAGGAGAAGGGATTGTGGCGTGGCCATCCCCCCTGGGGGTGATTTCTCGCTTTCTGTCTCTATGTCTCTCTCTGTCTGTCTGGCAAGTGCACATGCCCTATAGCAAAAACCTCTCCAAAGGAAAAAAAAAAAAGGTTCTCAGTTCTGCAGGCCACCCTTTATCCAGTCATTTAACTAAAGTGAACAAGCTTTTCTTGGGGCTCTTTTTTGAGGTGGGGTGGATTAAGCCTATTGGAAGTTTTAGGCTGCAGGCTTTTCTAGTGTCCCATCTGAAATACATGGGAGTTAAAAATGAAACCCCAGCCAGCTCACCACTATAATGTGTTTTATGTCCTAAGGTCCTTAAGTAATGTACTTTGTCCCTTTCACCTTTCAAAATCTTCCTATGCTTGAATGTTATTACATCAGTTTTCTTTTTTAATTGTAAAATGGAGGACTAGTGAGAAATGGGTTCTTGATATTAAAAAAAAAAATTATTACTGAACCAGTCTATGGCATGACGGTTGAAGTGGTTGGATCTCACATGGCCAACTAAATGGTTTGTGTCCTAGACCCAGTAGTTTGAAGAACACACACTAGGTGAGTGTGCATGCATGCCCCAAATCCCAAGAGTAGAGATGGAGAAGCCATTGTAGTATGGCCTTTATCCATGAGGGGTGATTTCTCACTTTCTCTCTTGCTGTATTTCGCTCCAACAGGTACACATGCCCTCTAGCATATTTTTAAATATATATATATATATTAATTACTCCCTTTTCCTTTTTTTTTCTTTTAGACTGGCTCTCTCTCTCTCTCTCTCTCTCTCTCTCTTTATGCCCAGGCCAATCTCGAGCTTGTGCTCCTCCTGCCTTAGCCTTTCAAGTTTCTGGGATTACAGACAAATGGTATCATGCCTGACCATTAGATTGGTCTGGGAATTGATTGATCCGGGGTCCCAGCCTGTGGAGCATAGTGTCTTAGCAGTATGTACCAACATAGCTGGACTATTCCTTCATCTCCTTTCTTTTGGGTATACTTTTTTATTATTTGTATTCATGAATTGATTGTTCAGTTCATTTATTGTCTGTGGAGGGCACTGCATATGTATGCCGTCTTGAGCTATCCACCATCTTGAGCTATCCGCCATCCTGGAAACCATTAGGCTTCACTTCTCACTGAGCAAACCATTTCTCAGAAATCATGTGACCAACTGTTCTCCCCGAGGGGCGGTTGGGTTTCTAGGCAATGGGAGAGATCCACCCACACCAGTGATTGGTTCATGCTGTTCTATATCATTTGCATTTTGGGCAACCAATTGGTGCCCACCAGCTGTATATAACTCGCCATTTTTTCTCAATAAACGGAGGAAGAAGAAGAAGACTTGATCAGCACCTCATATTGTGTGTGCGTGTGCTTGTCCCATCTCTCACTCCCTCCCCCAGGGAACCTGTTCGACTGTCCCACGGGCCAGGACACAAGTGGCGCCTGAACACGGACTTGGGTACAAGGGATGCAGTGAAGAGCTCCCGAGGAAGGCTCCAGTGCAGAGCAACCCAGAAAAGCCAGCGGAAACAGAGGGACGAAGAGAAGACGTCCTGGTAAGTATTTACTTAACGTTTTATTTTAAGTACGGGTAATAATGGGACAAAAGCTTAGTCAGCACGAAATATCTGTTCAGAGCTTAATAGAAGCCCTTGCCATTATGGTTGCTAAGGGAGAGCAGATCATGCAAAATGATCAACCCCAGGAGGAGGCTATAGCCACCTCAGATCTACCCACGG
>NW_006203595.1:248692-258905 GCF_000334495.1 Tupaia belangeri chinensis | reverse complement strand
CCACCTAAGACAGGAAACCCATCATTGCAATGGGATTCTCCAATGACGGGTAAGGATGGGTGTATGGTTCCATAAACGACTCCAACCTAAGACAGGCACGATTCCCCCAGGTTTTTCTCCTCTCTTTGAAAAAATAAAAAAGGGGGACGTGTGGAGGGCACTGTATACGGAAGCCATCTTAAGCTATCCACCATCTTGGAAACCATTAGGCTTCACTTCCTCACTGAGCAAACCGTTTCTCAGAAGTCATGTGACCAACTGTTCTCCTTGAGGGGCGGTTGGGTTTCTAGGCAATGGGAGAGACCCACTCACACCAATGATTGGTTCATGCTGTTCTATCTCATTTGCATTTTGGGCAACCAATTGGTGCCCACCAGGTGTATATAACTCACCATTTTTCCTCAATAAATGGAGGAAGAAGAAGAAGAAGAAGAAGAAGAAGAAGGAGACGACTTGATCAGCACCTCGTATTGTGTGTGCGTGTGTTTGTCCCATCTCTCACTCCCTTCCCCAGGGAACCTGTTCAACTGTCCCACGGGGCCGGGACAATTTTCAGTCAAAATAATTCATGTATTATCAGCCAAAATATATTTTAATATATTAGAATAAGTAAATGAATTTAATGCTACAACTTTTTTATGACTATCATTTTAGCTACACATCATGGGTTTTAATGGGTTCTGATTTCCCTGCTGATCATTTCTAAACAGTTTGTAATTCCTGTTTTGATTCTCTGTTTAATTCAAGGGTTATTTAGAAGAGTGTTTTAAAATTGCCACATGGGTAGATGGGCAACAGAGCTAACCTTTGAATCTTCATGTTTCCACATTAGGCCAGGCAATTCCTCAGAGAGCTTGGCTTTTTCTCCTATGGAGAAATGAGGTTGAAAATTTAGTCCCCTGCTATTCTTTCCCTTTTTTTTCCTATCTTAATTCTTCAGATATTTCTTCGAATTTATTTATTTATTTCTTCCATGAGAAAGAGACAGAGAGAGGGAAGGTGAGAGAGATAGAGCAAAAAGGATATACCTCTAACAGGATCATGGACATGTACATGCCTGGTGTGTACAGGGAGACTTTGAGATACCAACTCTGGACCTTCCCATGTGGCTTCGGTATTGCATAGTGTTGTGTTATCACTGTGCCACCACAGCTGGCCTTCAGATATTTATTGTATTCTTACTATATGCAGTAAGTCTCAAGATGTTTACCCTTGACATGAAGAAAAAGAACGTTAGGACCTAATTCCTGCCTTAAAGAAATGTGATAGTTATTTGGCATGATGATATGTATACACAAACCAGTAAAATAGAAATACTTGTGACTGACTAAATTACTGGCAGAGGGGCTTTAGAGACAAGGGAAATCAATATAGGCTAAAGTAGTTGGGAGAACTCTTGGAGGAGGGAGAGGTAGTTGGGTTGGGCTTACAGGATAAATAAGATTTAAATATCTTACTTCCCACTAATTAATTAAAGAGAGGAAATGAAAGAATGTTACAGGCTAAGAGACTGGTATATACAAAGCTACAATGGATAGAAATGGGGAGTTATAGTGGTAGAGGAAGATTAATTCAGTTTTAGTTGTGTTGAGTTTTCGATGATTATAGGACATCCAATAGGGAGGGACTCTGGAAGTTATTGATCATTATTTAATGATAAACTAGTTGAGTTTAGCATTGTCTGAACAACACAGCCTGTTCTCTTTTGGCTTGGTCAGAAGATTGCATCTAGTTTGGATGGATTTTGGTTGAGTAAATGTGTCAGAGGTGATATACTACATCTTCTGCTTACTCATCGTGATTCATCCTCCATTCTTTTACACTTTGCTCTGTGCCATAGGAAGCTAACCTATGTGGATTACATCAATGAGTCCTTTTCCCTCCTTGGCTTATGGTAAGATTTGAGCAGTGGAGATCCCTAGCTTGATGTCAAAGGGAGGGGAGATTCTGAGGTCAGGGTGTTTATTCCTGTCTTCCTCCTTGCTGGATTGCTTCTGACTGGTTTCTGTCCCTTAACTAAAGGTCACAACTCCTCTCAAGAGGACTCTCTCTACACCACATTCTCCTTTATCTTACATTTGTTCCTCCTCCTTATCCTTGGTTTAGTGATGGTAACAGCCCCAAGTTACTGCACCATTTTCCTCTTGGTTTTCCTACACCCTGCCCACACCTTTGTAGATAGTCCTTTTGTTAAACCTTCCACTAATTATGCTAATTTGAGTGTGCCATCTGTTTCCTGCTGGGACCCTGACTGATACAGATGAGGTCTCAATTTTCAAAGAATTAGGATACAATGAAATAAGCCTAACAAAATATGACTAAATATGCTTCAATCTGTCTCTCTCTCTGATTAATCTAGGCTCTTGCAGTGCTTTCAGATAAAAATTCTGAACTGCAGTCTTCAGAGACTCATAGGCATGTGGGAGTGCCAGTTCATGGAATATTAATAATAACCAGCATTTATTAATCATTTACTCTTTTCATGCACTGTGATAAGCATGTTTTATGTGCATTATTTTTCTTAACCTTCGCAGAAACCTTATGAAGTAGGCAGTGTTTTTTCTTTCTTTTCTTTTTTAAATTTCCATTTATAGATGAGGAAACTAAGGCTCAGAGAGATTAAATAGGCCATCAGAGATTTTTGCAGCTAAGAAACAGCAGAGGTGGGACTGAAATTCAGGTCTATCTGAGTTCATGTTCTAAACTCAAAGTGTACTCCTTGGATCAGCAGTATCTGGGAGCTTAACTGGAATCTCACAACTACTGAATCAGAATCTGCATTTTAGCAAGATCCCCAGTTGAGCCACATGCACATTATAGTTTGAGAAGTAATACTTTAAACCATGTTGCTATTAGAGAGGGGCTATTACAGATTGCTGTAGAAGGTTTTGTTTGATTGGTGCTGGATAAAAAGAATACTTACCAGGTCAGCCATGGTGGTGAAGCAATAACACAATGCTTTGTGCTTCTGAGGCCACATGAGAAGGTTCTGAGTTTGTGTCTTGAGGCCTCCCTGTATGTGCCAGATTGCATGTATGCCTGCAATCCTGGCATCCTGGCTAGATGAGACTGGGTGGCTTGAGAAGTAAAGACCCTATTGAGGGAGCTTTCTCTCTCTCCCTCTATGTCTCTCTCATAGAATAAATACATAAACCTTAAAATAGTAATTTTAAAAAACCTTTTAATAATCCAAACACATGACTATGTAAAAAGGCCTGTGCTGCCTGGTCTGTTTACACACTTTGTCACCCTCAACAACCTGCCCCGCTATGGATACCATAGCTTTTGGGACTGGAAAACTCCCAGATGTTAAAAAGGACAGCTCCATTGCACAAAAGCATGATGCAGTAAAATAAATACCAATATCCTGTCTTTATTCAAAACGTTAGTATTTTGTCCATCGTGGATTTTTACACTGATTTTTATTCTTAAAAAATATTTCACCAAAGTATTATTTATTCTGACTACTGAAATTCTGTCTTCCCTATCACCCTTAAATTTCATATGTGAGGTGAATCCTAGCCCTGCAAACTTGCCTATGGTCTGTGGTCATAACCTGATCCACTCCCACCAAAGCATGGTCTATAGTACTCTAGTGAGAACTTTCATTTTTGAAAAATCCATTTGGTGCTGAGATAACCTTGCAGATACACTGGGTGTCGGGCCAAGTCTATTAAAAAGACTGTCAGAGGCATCTTCTATGACATTTTAATCATGACTTAAAGAAATTTAACTCCACATATCTTATGTTTCACATGAGAATTACTTTGCATTTCAAATACATTTTTTTTCTAAAGACATGAGTCATCCACCAAAATGTAAATTATTTCTTCCCTTACTACTTCTCTGTGTGCTGTGATTGCAGGTTCCCAGAGGTGTTGTTGTGGTGGTTGCTTTTATATATTTAATTTCAAACATGACCTCTTAAATAGGGTCAAAAGGACTTGAAGACCCACAGATATAGTCACCAGTCCCCCCATCCCCTCCCAGACTCCATTTTATCTGTGTTCAAGTTTCTAATTCTCCATCACAAAGCCAAGCAAATAGGTGATTAAATGTCAATTGCTCCTCAACACAGTCTCATGAAAATCCAAGAGGGGGGACATGGTAGCAGCAAAAGTGAATTAATTTCCATGCCCAATGCCTCCACACTGCCAACCTGATAGAGAGGCTGAGGGGGGAGAGGAAGAAGTAGAGGAGCATAACTGCCTGCAATGACACCTGAAGGACAGTTGCCCTGTCTCTCTGGCTACAACCAGAGCTGAGGTTAATAGCTCAAAGAGAAGCAATTTTCTTTACTTCTGGTCCTACAAAGCTGTTTCATGAGGACTCAAACCAAGTGCTTTAAGTCCTGGTTTAATGTTCTTTTCACTACATTACCTTCAAGTCAATTCTCAACTTATGAAAGTGATTTCAGGGACCAGCAGTTGGTTTAATGGCTATGTTGCTGGACTCCTATGTAGTCAACCATGGCTCGAATCCCGGACTCGGTGGCTTAAACTCATTCTGGGCATGTGTGCGTGCATGCCCAAGATCCCAAGAAGAGAACTGAGGAGAAGGGATTGCAGCATGGCCATCCCCCTGGGAGGTGATTTCTCTCTATCTCTGTCTCTCTCTGTCTTTCTGGCAAGCACACACACCCTATAGCAAAAACTTCTCAAAAAAATGATTTCAGAATAAATATGGTATTATTTTCACTGGCTTTGGAAACATAGTTGACCTGAACAAGAGAAAATATTTGAGCTTTAGAGGATTATCTCCAGGCCCGCCAGAAGCATGATAGTAAAAGTAGAAGGATCCCACATGGCTGCCTGCATGGTTTGAGTCTCATAGCTGGTGGCTTGAAAAACATACCAGGTGCACGAATATTTGCCCCAAATCCTAAAATAGGGGAGAAATGGAAAAGAAGAAACTTCAGTGTGACCGTACCTCATAAGGATGCTTTCTCACTTTCTCTTTCTCTCTGTCTCTCTCTGGAGAACATGTGTGACCTCTGGCAAAATTTTCAAAAGAAGAAAGAAAGAAAAGAAATTATTTACCTCTGCTATGAAATAAATTAACCAGACTATGAAGACAGTGGGTTGATCTCAGGACAAAACATTGTGTACAAATATTTAACACTGAAATCATAGCTCAAATGCATTTCTGGATACAGGTCTGCCCTCTCCACAGTGTCATCATACTACTCCTCAAATTCTCTTTCCTCCCTACTTCCTGATAGTTTATCCATTATATTCCATTCCATGCTTGCTTCGTTTAGAGAAGCTATCACAACCTACCACTGCCATGCTTACACATCTGTCTATTTGTTTAGGGTCAGTGTCACTCATGGTCTGTAAAAACCCTTAAGGACAAGGACTGTCAAGATCTTTTCACCTCTAGATTCTAACATTATATATGGTAAACTCAATGAATATTTGCTGAAAGAATAATAATGAACGATGACAGCCTCTAGGTCTCAATGTTTCAGTTCTTTGACTTCCTGATCTCTTTTCACCTTCTTCCCACCATTTCCCCCATGAATAAATAAACAAGCAAAGAAGCTCCTCTGTCTCTCGAAACAGATTTCCTAAGTCAAGCCTAATGGACAGCACCCAAGAGAAAGGAAGAAGTTGAAGATGACTTACTGGTGACTTAGTTCTCTTATTTCACATGGCTTGAAGCACCATTCTTTGGCCAGTTTTTCTTGTTGAGATGCTTCTTCTAGAAACACTATCTTTAAAAGAAAGAAAGGAAAGAAAAGAATCACATATTAATGAACCATTGTCACTTGTCATCATTAAATATAAAAAATATTAAAAAGAAACATTTGTTTTAAAAGGTACTTGAAACCAAATAGGATATAGTTTGAAGAGAAAAAAGACAGGAGTTTGTGTCTGGTCATCTAAAGAAGTAAACTGCGTGTAATTTCTCCTTTTCTAACATACTTCAAAAGTACTTTAAAAAGTTCATGGAAAAATTAAAGTATGAATTTATTTTGGTGCCCAAAAAACCCCTGAAATCCATGTATACTGTTTTCACAATATTTATTTACCATGAATTTTTTGGAGACTTCTCATATAGCTATAGGAGACTTCAAAAATTCTACCTTGAAGATACAAGGTATTAAAAATGGCTTTGGGCAGGCAGGTAGCATGGTGGTTAAGAGCACTGGACTCCCACATGGCTGACTGTGGTTCCAGTCCTGGACCTGGCAGCTTACTTTCTCACTTTCTGTATGTCTTTCTGTCTCTCTCTCTCTCTCTCACTCACTCTGCTCCTCTCTGGTCAAATTTAAATAAGTAAATAAAGTTAAGTAAAATAATTCTTTAAAAAATATGGCTAATTGGTAGCTATTTCTCACCCATCTCTGAGAATGATTAAGGGAAACAATTGTTTATAAAAAATGTACCTTAGGTCAGGTGAGTTAAAGATGTTATAGGAAACCCAAATCCAGAGTACAGTAGTAGTGATATCATGGAACAATTACTAAGACTAAAGATAATGGCATGTGGTCATCCCGAACAATGGCGTCTAGGTGTGAAGTATGTTTATGTTCTGTTGTCAGACATCTGCTATCAGGAGGTCTGCTATGTCTCTTTAGTATCATGTGTGAGAGACATTACAGCAAGGTAAGTTAGAGAATGAGCTCTAGAAAGATAGTGTTTCTAGGCTTGTGGGGTCTGAAACCCAAAGGTACCAGCTGGGCAACTGTGGATAGGTCTCTGAATCTTTCTTGGGATGGTTTGTCCTGTCTGCAAATTGGGTGAAACACCAGTACATACTTCCCAGGGCTACCATGAGGACTACATATGATAATTCAGGTGATGAAATTAGCATATGCCTGAAACAGGTTAAGTGCTAAATAAATTACATCTATTGTTGATTTTTTAAAGAATAGTAAGATAGCTTTCTCTATAAAAATGAATTGTGAAGTTAGAGAGGACAGGTAAAAATAAAATTTATAACCAAGAAATCTCTTTTCTTGAAATGCAATATTGTGGGGAAAAAAGTTTTATAAGAATTCAATATTGAATAAATACAGGTAGATAAAATGTATCTAATTAGAAGCAAGATAACACATCATAGAAAAAATTATTTATGGGATTGAAAAGAAAATAAATATTGACTCCTTTATTAATTGAAATATTCTTTTTATAATATGTACATATATAAATATATATAAGAATTGGGATTTTTATCAGAAAAGAAAATGAAAATATAACCCTAATAACTACAAAAAAGTAATTAGATGATTCTAAAGGAATACTAAAATTAAATAAGCATTAGAAAAGAGGAATCAATACATATCAAAGCAGATTCATAATTAATAAAAAATAGGCAAAAATTTATCAATGTATCTTAGTTGGTTTACTATAAACTCAATAAATAAATAGATAAATACACAAATGAAGATAATATTGTCTTGGTCAAGCATGATAGCCACACATTTGAAAATATATCTGAAACAAATGGTTTTTAAGGAAAATATAAAGGATCAAAGTTTGCATTAGAGAAAAAAATTGAGTGAGCCAGTAACTCTAAAAGAAGCTGAAGTCTTAGTAACTCTTTAGGAAAGTTTTCAGTTCAGAGAAGTGCTGTCTAATAGAAATGCAACAAATACAAACATCATATGAGTAGACTTCAAAAAGTTTTTGGAAATACAGAATTAAAGTACAATTTTGGTGCAAAAACTTTTGAAATCCATAGGTTCTTCATAATGTGCATTTTCCATGAACTTTTAAAGACCTGCCCTACCCCAACAAGCACACAAGTAATTTTAAATTTTCTAATAGCAACACTGAAAGTGTAAGAAGGAACGGGTAAAATTAATTTTAATAATGCTTATTTAATATAAC
This sequence comes from Tupaia belangeri chinensis, assembly GCF_000334495.1. Classification (NCBI taxonomy): domain Eukaryota; kingdom Metazoa; phylum Chordata; class Mammalia; order Scandentia; family Tupaiidae; genus Tupaia; species Tupaia belangeri. Next base: position 251,067 of record NW_006203595.1, on the reverse strand, counting down.
ATACATAAAAGATTATCATTTTAACATGAATTCAATAAAGAAATTCTTAGTTTTACTTTTTCTTTTGGTATTTACCCTTAGTCTGCAGCATATAAGTCTCCATTATTCCAATCAAACTAGATATATGTATCAATTTATACCAATTTGTTTAGTAGTTAGGCAAAGGCCCAACCCTTTGAAGATGACTAGACTAAAACCACTTACTCTCCTTGTTTTCTTAGTTGACACCCAAATTACAATTCACCAGTTCCTCACATATACTCCAAGGATGTTGATTTATACCATTATTTTCATAAAGTTCTGTACATCCTTACCCCTGAACAAACTCCTGTTGTTGTCCACTTGTCAGACCCTTTGCTGTGGTTCCTTGCTACTGTCCCTCCATATGCGACAACCTCCCTTATGTCTTCAACATCTGTTCTGAGTTTCCCACTCTTGGTAAGTGATGCTTTCCCCAGTACAGGACTTTTGTGGCACTTATCAAATGGCAGGCACTCATACATCAGTCAAGCAGTGAATTCAGTATCCTCCAGCCCCCCACCATGGCCATTTCTAAATCTGCTGTGAAACTCTCGCCTTTTGGTTTCAAGAGCATCTTTCCTCTCTGATATTCTCCTTTACTAGCCTTTCCCTCGTTCTTCAAATTTGCAAATGTTTGCTTCCTACTCATCCTCTTCACCAGAAGCATTGCCTCCCTTCCTTGTGGTTTCAGTTCTTCTGAAGACCATGGACACCTATGAACTCAGCTTCAGTGATTTGTTCTACTACACTTCAGTCACAAAACCCATGACTATGCCTTGGAGAGGATCATAACTGGCCACTTATCTGCCTCCAAAACCACTAGAGCACACATCTGACCACACTCTCCCCTCTTGCCCATTTGCTACTTCGACTACTACAACCAATCTTTCCCCTTCAAGACTACTACAACCAATCTTCCCCCTTTATTTTCTCTCCTCTACTTTTCCCCAGTTCACCAGCCTTCTTCTTTCACCATTTCCCTTGTCCAGGTTGCACCATCTGATATTCCATGTGTATGCTGAGTTTTAGTTAACACTCATCTGGTAAAATTCCAACCCTAACAAACCCAACTTTCCTTTCCTCAAGGCTTCACCTGAGTAGGCAGGCAGTGTTGGAGCAAGGTGTACCCCCCATGGATGGGATAGCCACAGTCATAGAGCCCAGATGTTCTCCTACCAATAGTTGTGCCTGGGCTCTATGTCATTTCTATAGTACTGTGGTCTTTATTGTCAATTAAATCAATGCAAAACCTAGTCCCTATCAACTGATAGATCATTACAGATATATTCTGGTGATAGATTAATATACAATTTTTATCAACTAACTTAGAATGTCAACAAATTGAGAGATATTATACAACAAAACTCTTTCCAATCCCACCTGCTTACTTGATTTATATGAAAATATTTCTCAGTATTCCCATCTGTAAAAATGAAAAATAAGAAAAACTGAAGCTGCCCCTAGTCTATGCTACAAACAATTAACACTTATTCATGGAATGAAATGAGTGTTTATGAATGAGTGTTAATGGAATAACACCCTGTTTATTTCACATTTAACATATAATCTTTCAAAATTTTCTAATATACTCAGGAAATTTTAAATGTTCAGATTAATGCACACTTTATTTTTAGAGAAATTTTTGTTATAGGGCATGTGTGCTCACTGGCAAGACAAAGACAGAGACAGAAAGCAAGAAATCATCCCCCCAGGGGTGTGGCCATGATGCAATCCCTTCTCCTCCATTATCCTCTCAAGTTTTTGGGCATACACACACACACACACACACACACACACACACATGTGCCTAATGTAAGTTTTAAGCCATTGGATCCAGGACTCAAACTGCAGTCAACTTCGTGGGAGTCCAGCAAGGTAATCATTATGCCATCTGCTGTTCCCTAGGCACACAAATTGTATTGCAATGGTTGATCAATAAAAATCTTTCAAGCTCCTAGAAGTAGAGCTTGAAACTTCCACTTGTACTTGAGGTAAATAGAGACAAAGGCCAAGAGAACAGAGGCTGAACTTGGATCTGATCAGATAACGGAGCTGCCCTGTGGGATAATCAAGGAATCCCAGTGTTTACTGGCCAAACTAGTTCTTGTCATTAAAAACAGAACCAGCTGAGAACAATGCCCTTTATTTTCACACAGTCATTGTTGGCCCTTAAGATCCCCCCTTTGAGGGAGAGGGTTTTTAACTATTCCTTCCAAAAGAATTTCCAAAGGCAACTTCTGAAGTACATTTCATGGCCACAGTTTATCATTCCAATGTAGACAGACTTAGAAGGATATGTTTAGGTATTTTGAAAGAGTAGCGGTTCCCTACCATGCATATCTACACACGTTTGC
>NW_006203595.1:231810-237107 GCF_000334495.1 Tupaia belangeri chinensis | reverse complement strand
ATATATATATATATATATCAATTAAAAATAAACTTCAAGAGAAATGCATTTATAACATGTTGTGCTCTTTAATACTAACATCATATGGCCCTGTAGCTGGAATCTGAAAAGCCAGTGCTGCTATTTTTAAGACAAGGACATTAACAGTCAGTCAGGAGCCTAACTTGGTGAGAGACTCCAAGAAGCAGCCTAAGCTGCTGCTATTGTATAAAGGATAGCTTGGTTTAGGCCAGTGCCAAGAATTTTCTGTGGTTGTACTTCAAGGATGTATGATTAGTTGCCATTAGTTGCCTTGCTTCAAGACTCCCATACCTGTGTACACTTCCCTAGTTAGTTCTCAGAAAAACTTGTCTGCTCAGAAAGTTTGTTTTAGTGTTTGTAGACTCTTTTTCTAGTATTAACTTCCCACCTGTATCTCAAAGTCACTACCCTCCCACATGTCCTTCCTCTTACCCTTGTCTTGTTCTTATTGATATCTGCTTTAAGAAAGCATGTCAGGGGATCAGCAGAAGGCATAATGGTTATGTTGTTGGATTCCCATGTGGTTGACTGTGGTTCAAGTACTGGACCTAGAAGCTTAAAACTCATGATGGGCACATGTGCGTGCATGCATGCCCAAGATCCCAAGAGGAGAATGGAGGAGTTGGGATTGTGGCATGGCCATCCCCCCTGATTTCTTGCTTTCTGTCTCTCCATCTCTATGGTGAGTGCATGCAGCATATGGCAAAAATCTCTGTAACCAAAAAAAAAAAAAAAAAAGAAGAAGAAGAAAGAAAGAAAGAATATCAGGGTGGCCAACTGGTGGCACTGTGTTGGGACAACTGGGCTTACATGGGAAAGGTCCTGGGTTTGCATCCCAGGAGCTCCCTGAGAACATCAGGCAGGCATAAATGTCTGTGATCCAGGTTGGCTGAGAATAGTGGTGAATTGCATTTTGGCTGGAACCACCATCTTCCAGTAATTAATCAAAATTAAGAACATAAAGTTAAAGAGGAGAGGCACCCAATATATGTCTCTAGCCTTTTAGAAAACATGGAGTGGTTCCTTTGTCAATATACATGCAAATCTATAAGAAAGGTGATATTGGGAACCAGCAGTTAGTGTAATGGCTATGTCACTGGACTCCCACGTAGTCAACCACGGTTCACGTCCTGGACCTGGTGGCTTAAAACTCATGCCGGGCGTGTGTGCGTGCGTGCCCAAGATCCCGAGAGGAGAATGGAGAAGGGATTGCGGCATGACCATCCCCCCTGGGGGGTGATTTCTCACTTTCTGTCTCTATGTCTCTCTCTGTCTGGGCACACCCCCCCTATAGCGAAAAACCTCTCAAAAAAAAAAAAAAAAAAGAAAAGAAAGGTGATATTATAGACATCAAGAGAATGGGTAGTGTTCAATAGGAATGCTCCACAAATGTTACCATGGCAAAACTGAAAGAGTCTACAATGTTACCCAGCATACTATTGGCATCATTGTAAACAAACAAGTTAAGGACAAGATTCTTGCCAAGAGAATTAATGTGTGTATTGAGCATATTAAGCATTCTAAGAGCAGAGATAGCTTCCTAAAATGTGTGAAGGAAAATGATCAGAAAAAGAAGGAAGCCAAAGAGAAAGGTACCTGGGTTCAACTGAAGCACCAGCCTGCTCCACCAAAAGAAGCATACCTTGTGAGAACCAATGGAAAGAAGCCTGAGCTACTGGAACTTATTCCCTATGAATTCATGGCATGATGGATGTTAAAAATTAATCTATAGTCTGTTATTAAAAAAAAAAAAAAAGAAAAGAAAAGAATAGGGGTGAATCCTGGCATGAAGAGAAGATTTGCCATGACCCACATGGCTAAATGCGGTTTTTCAATGTGTGTTTAGGGGAGCTGTGGTTTAGAAATAAATGTAAAAATAAACACACAAAGACATGCAAGTATAGAAAAGCTGGGATAGGGTGACCTGGACTTCTCTGATGGATATAGTCTTGTCCCCAAACCTGTCCCAGGTTTATTCTTTTAAAGGGAAAAAAATAGAAAGGGGAAGCAGAATGCAAAACCAGTTGTTTTCAGATGTTAATCAGCTGAAGATGTGGAGACATCTGGCGCCATGTCGTTTTATGTAAGTTTTAAAAAATCTTTTGGGGAAACTGATTAAACACATGTGACTTTATACCAATACTGCTCTGCAGTTTAAGTACAACAGTCAGCTAGCGTATTCACATGTTAATGGTGTTTATTGTCGTGCAAATGACTGTTCACACAACTGCATTTCTGCATGTCTAAAGGTCACCATGTTTGCTCAGATTGGCCACTTTCCACACCAATTGGTTGTGCTATCCCTCTGTTTCTATCATGGAATAAACTTATTTTTAATTGCCAGAGGGCTTGTGTGTTTGCCAGAGAGAGAGTAAGAGTGAGATGAAGATAGTATCCCTCAATGGGGTCATGCCACAGTCTCTTCTCCATTTATCCGTCCTGTCAGATTTGGGGCATGCATGCACATGTGCCTGGGATTTTTTCAAACTACCATGACTGGAATTTGAACCACAGTTGGCCATGTGGGACACAGTTCACTTAACTTGAATGGTTCAATGAATTTTTTTTAAAGAAGGCATATCAAATGATAAAGCTATAAAATGTGCTGTGTCTCACTGATAACAGGGAAATTAAAAACAAAGTCATGAAATACTACTATATACTCACCAGAACATCTAAAATGAAAAAAGACTGATGGTATGTATTGAGGAAGATGTGGACCTATTGGAACTTTTGTACACTATTGGTGCTGACATAAATTAATAAACTACTTTGGAAAGCTATTTGGTGTTAGCTAACTAAAGCTGAACTTAGGCATACCCTAATAACCAAGTAATACCATTTCTAGATATTTGATCAAGGGATACTCTACCACATGTGCATAAGGATGCACACGCATATATAGATATCCATGGAAGATTTTTGTTTGCAAGAGTAAAAATGAAAAGCACATAAATAACAATCAATAGAGTGAATACATAAATTATGGTGTATTCATCTGATAGGATTCCATAAAGCAGTTGAAATGAGTGAGCTATAGTTCCATGTAACAACATACAACTAGAACAAAATGTATTAAAATCACACTGGTGAAGAAAAAAGTTGCAGATAATTCTGTATAGTAACATTTACGTAAAATATAAAAACAAAACAATCTCCCATCATATAGGATACCATTTATGGTACATGCACAGATAGAAAAGGAGCAAAGTTTTCACCAGATACATATATATACACACACACACAGTTGCAAAACTAGAACGAGAAGCCAGCTTTATTTTTCTTTAACCTTCCTAATTAATAGAGGCTTCAAAATCTGAAAGGTCTGCACAATCATTAACTTGGCTCCCTGTCTCCACTAATGAGGACTTGTATAACTCAGGACACACTGTGGGACCCTGCTGAATTTGGGAGATCAGTAGTGCCAATCATCTCTTTTGCATCAAGACAAGAGGCAAGGTTACTGCAAACTTTTCCCCACATCTTCACCCTATGTCTATTGCCCAGGAATGCTTGAATTTGACCAGCTTAAGGGTATCAGTAAACAAGGTAATGTGAAATACTAGTAAGCAGGTGACCATTCCAACCTACAGCTGCACTCTTCCAGCTCTTCTCAGTCTTGTTTGACCAGCCCTGGTAGCACATGCTAGACACAAATCCTAGCACGGAGAACCAAAAAGCTATAAATGGTCTCCAGTGTAATTTAAATGGACCACTGGCAGAGTGCTTGGATCAAAATTCTGAGTTCTGAACAACACAGGTTTCAATGTAGGGGTCCTATAAGATGTTAGGCAGAAAACAGAGATCTGGAGAATGAAAGGTAGTACATGGTCTCTGCTCTCCTGGACTTACTGTGGTTACTTTTTTCTCATTTACTTACTAATTGCCTTTAAATTACCCAGGCTGTTAAGATCTTGAAAATCTACCAGAAGGCTTTGTGAGATGGAGTAAGAGAGTTTTAGAAGGACAGGAGAGGGATCAGCAGGTGATGTGGTGATTAAAGTGCTGGACTCCCACATGGCTGACCATGGTCCAAGTCCTGGACCCAGCTACTTGAAAATCATGTTGGGCACAAGTGTATACATGTGTGCCCAAGGTCCCAGGAGGGGAATGGAGGAGAAGGAATTATGATGTGGCCATCCCACTTGGGGGTGATTTCTCACTTCTTTCCTTCTCTGTTTCTCTCCGGTGAGCACACACCCTGTGACAAAAAAGGTAATAAATAAATAAATAAATAAATAAACAAACAAACACAAAGAGAGACTCTTGATTGGCATGTGTCTGGTTTTTGATCTAGTAATGATTTATGAGAAAAGCCTTAGAAGAGGTTTGGGTTCTTATTCTAAATTACTCAGTGACCCTGAGCAAACCAATTAACCTTTTTGAACTTCAGATACCTCATCTATAAAATGGGGAGAATAATAGTACGTATCTAGTATAGTTGCTGAGGTATGTAAGTGCTTAGCACAAGGTAAGTAATTAGTCAATAGACTAATGCTCATTCCTGTTGTTACAGTGACACAGAAGTAAAGGAGGTGTAGTAGGAGAGCGAAGTCTGTTCTGAATAATGTCAAATGCAACAGAGAGGTCAAGGAGGATGAGAATTGAGAAAAGGCAAGGATTTGAGACTTGATTAGAGATGCTGAGTGATATTTACATTTGAGATTGATCTATGGTCCATATTTCTACTGGAAATGGGAATCAGAGTTCAAAAACAAAAATCGTCACTTTTCATGCTCAGGAGACCTGTTTACTTTAAGTTCAGAGCGATCAATGTTTATAGGGAGGGTATGTAAGAAGATAGCTATAGTTGTGACAGCCATAGCAGACTCTTTCTTGCCCTGTCTACTGAAAGTTTCAGAGATGGGGACCAGCAGTTGGCATAATGGCTGTGTCGCTAGACTCCCATGTAGTTGACGGCGGTTCGAGTCCCAGACCCAGTGGCTTAAACTCACGCCGGGCACATGTGCGTTCATGCCCAAGATCCCGAGAGGAGAACAGAGGAGAAGGGATTGTGGCATGGCCATCCCCGGTTTTTGTCTTTCTCTCTCTCTCTCTCTGTTTTTCTGGTGAGGACATGTTCCAAAAAAAAAAACCCCCCAAAAAAAAAAAAAAAAAAAAAAGGAAGTTTCAGAGATGTGGAAATGTTCCATGTCTGTACTGTCCAATACACATGTGACTATTGACTCTTGAAATGTGGCTAGTATGACTAAATAACAGAAAATTTAATTTTATTTCATCTTAACTAGTTTAAATTTAAATAGCTATCAGGGGCG
>NW_006203595.1:227345-231794 GCF_000334495.1 Tupaia belangeri chinensis | reverse complement strand
GGGGGGGGCGGTCCAGCAGGTAACATGGTGGTTAAGGTGCTGGACTCCCACATGGGTGACCATGGTTCAGGTCCAGGACCTGGGACTTTTTAAAGGAATTATAATAATAATTCAGTCAGCCATGTAGAAGTCCAGTGCCTTTAACCACCATGCCACTGCTAGCTCCTTAAGTAAATAATTCTTAAAAATAAGTTAAGGGACCAGCAGGTGGCATGGTGGTTAAGGGCACTGGACTCCCACATGGCTAACCACAGTTTGAGTCCCGGACTTGGCAGCTTGCTTTCTTGCTTTCTCTCTCTCTCTCTGTCCCTATGCAGTCAAATTAAAATAGATAAATAAATAAAGTTAAATAACTTTTTAAAAAGTTAAAAAATAATTTAAATAGCCACATGTGGGTAGTGGCTACCATAATGGATACAGCAGCAATTAGAGAAGTAAGGCATGTATTTTAGAGACTAGTTAAGTATCAAAAGAATCAGGGACAGTAGAGGCATAACTGTTCAGGGAAAAAGTGATATCCTGTGGGCTGGAGAATTTTAAGTCTTATAGAGCAGGTAAAACTTAGGCTTGACCTAGAGGGATGTATAATGTTTAGATAGGAGGAAAGAAGGCAGGAGTTATTCCAGACAGGTTTGAAGGAGTGGGCAAAGGTTTGGAGTTAGAAATGCAACCTATATGAGAAGCTCTAGGATAATGACCATTCTATTAGGTCATTGGGAAAGTCATGACATATTTTTCTATGTTTTTCTGTGCAGAAATGATTCATGACTTTCCTGACAACCCAATAAAATAGAATATTTGTGTGTGTTAAGAGTTACGTTGGTTTAGCCAGGTCAAGGACAAACTTGAATGCCAACACAGAGTTTGGGCTGTCCACACAGGCCAATGTTTGACAATATTTGCTTAAAAAACGTAGTCCTGGGACCAGCAAATAGCATAATGGTTATGTCACTGGACTCTCACATAGTCCACTGTGGTTCGAGTTCTGGATCCAACTCACACCAGGTGCATGTGTGTTCATGCCCAAAATCCCTAGAGGAGAATAGAGGAGAAGGGGTTGTGGTGTGACCATGCCCCCCAGGAGCTGATTTCTCACTTTCTATCTCCCTGTCTCTCACTTTCTCTCTGGCAAACACACATGCCCTATAGCAAAAATCTCTCTCTAAATACACACACCCACACACCCACACATACAGATTCCCAGACCCTACCTTGACCTACTAAATCAAATGTTCTGGGTTGGAGCTTAGGAAGTCGGTATAGTCATCCCTTGGTATCTGTGAGGATTGGTACCAGGACTTCCCCATGAATACCAAAGTCCAGACACTTTCAAGTCCCTTATATAATATGGCATGGTATTTGCATACAACCTATGTATGCTCTTTTGCATTATTTGTCATCTTCAGATTACTTATAATACCTAATACAATTTAAGTGCCATGTAAATAGTTACTTCTCTGCTTTTTTATTTTAATTAGTTGGCACATAATAATTGTACATATTTATGGGGTAGTGTGATGTTTTGATGTGTGTATACAATGTGTAATGATTAAATTGGGGTAACTAGCATATCCATCACCTCAGACGTTTATCATTTCTTTATGGTGAGAACATTCAAGATCCTCCCTTTCAGCTATTTTGAGATATACAGTAGATTATTGTTAACTATAGTCACTCTACTGTGCGGTGAAACACTAGAACATATTTTTATTTGTGTTTTTAAAATTTTGTTTTCCAGATATTTTTGATTCATGGTTGGCTGAATCCACAGATGCAGAACCCATGGATATGAAGGGCTAACTATATTTTAAACAAGCTCCGTCAGGTATTTTGTTTATGATACATGTTCAAGAATGAGATCTGTTAGATAAGCAGAAGGGAACTCTTGGAAGCTTTTGGTCAAAGGTATGATGTGGTGATAGAGCTATCTCAGGAAGCTTAATAGGTAGGAAGGTGTAGGATGTAGAAACTAGAGCAAGGAAACCAGTTAGGTGACTGTTAAAGTAGATCAGTCGACCAGACGAACCTTACAAATACAGTTCTTCTTTCTGGTTGGAATCCTTGGAATTGTCAAAATGATTCGTAAAATTTCCCTGCAGGTCATATTTGAATTTTCAACATAATTTGTTTGCTGTTTTAGATGACTAGGGCTGAGGCACCGGAGCCTGACTTTCTAGTTCAAGTCTAAACTCTACTATCTACACTATTTTCGCTTAAACGAGTCTCTTAACTCTTCTGTGCTTCCAGTGTCCTTACTTATGATTAAAACTGATCATAGTTCCTATCTCATAAGGGCTTTGAGAGTGTTAAATTAGATCATAAAGGGCTTGCAACAGTACCTGGCACAAAGTAAGAACTAAATAAATATTGGTATTAATATTATTTAAACCAAAGAGATCTCAATTTATTCCAATTTGTATAATACTTGAAGCCAATCAGTTACATTTTACAAAAAAAAGTGTTACATTTGTCCATTTGGCATATTGAAACTGAGTTGGGGGAGGGGTTTGGCAAATGATGGTACAGTGGTAAACTGTAGCCCTCTGTGAGGCTTGGCCACAAGGGAAGGTTCTGGATTTGCATCTGCAGATCTCCTTGAGTATGTTGGGTGCACATGTGCCCATGTCCTAGCTGACTGAAGCTGGAAATGAATCATGGTATCAAGACCCTATAGGGGGCACTATCTCTCTCTGCCTCTGTCTCTCTCTCTCTCTCTTCTTCTCTCTTGGAGGTAATAAATTAAAAATCCTAAAAAAGAAACTGAGTCATAGACTTTTTGTTAAATGAGTTGTATTTCAAAGCATAATGCTTCACTTAATTTTATATATGATTATCCTTGGGAACCAGCAATTAGCGTAATGATTATCCTTTTATCCTTCATAAAATAAGTCTCAACAGGGGACAGATTGTTCTTTCCGCTGAACTACTGACTCTATTAACCTATAGTTAGTTCTTGGCTATGAATTATTTATATATATTAAAAATATAAAATTAATTATATAAATATATATGTGTGTATATGTATATATATTTTTTTCTTTTTACTTTTTTTGGAGAGGATTTTGCTATAGGGTGCATGCTTTTTTTTTCCAGGGGGGATGGCCACGCTGCAATCCCTTCTCCTCCATTCTCCTCTTGGGATCTTGGGCACGCACGAACACGCGCCCGGCGTGAGTTTCAAGCCACCAGGTCCAGGATGCGAACCACGGTTGACTACATGGGAGTCCAGTGACATAGCCATTATGCCAACTGCTGGTCCCATTTTTTTTTCACCAAAGGAGATATGTGTATGAGGGAGAAAGAGAGTGTGCACATGCACTCTTCGATGGGATCTGATCATGCCAAAATACTTCTTCCAATTCTCTATCCAGTTGGGATCCTGGGCATACACTCAGAGTGAAGCCAGCAGGGCCAGAATTTGAATCCTGGTCAACCATGTAGGATCTGTTTTTATCTGCACACAACCTGATTGCTGTATCAAGGGACCAGCCTGAATTATATCACTTTTAAAACTTTGTACTTTTTATATTGCTGGTAGCTTTCACTAAATGCTGTTTATGATATTTATTTTAGTAAAAAAGAAAGGGCTCTTTTTTGCCCTCCTAGGGGACTGATACTCTTTTTTGCCCTCCTAGGGGACTGATATTGTCTGGAGGACAAAGAGGAAAAGAAACAGCTGAAAACCCACAATTGCCACCTCCACAATTCTGAGACAGACTGAGTCAGGACATTGCCTCAGACTCTTCTTTCTGCTTCCCAAATAAAGTCACTTCTAACTTTGTTCCCTTTTGTTCTGTCAGATGGTTAAAAAATAGGTCTATGAAGCTGGCTAAGATTCTCTTTTTAATGTTTTGAGAATATTAATATAATACATATTTTCCCTGCCATCTCCCTAGTTGTCCATCTCCCATTTCTGGTGGCAGACATGGTTACATTTCTTGTGTATCCTTCCAGAGATATTCTATATGTATATGTATTGTCATATATATCCTTAATCCTATGCAAATTATAGGATACTGGAAATGTTATTCCTTTTTAATTGTTATTATTATTATTTATACATTCAATCGCTATACATTATTTAGATTGTAAAGAGACTTTACCCAGCATGATGTACACCTCAGTCCAGCCCAGTTGAGAATACTATACACATCATCAACAGATAATAAACCATATCTGTGTCCCACAAATGTCTTCTCTCTATATTTTTCCCCAAATTTCCTTTCCTATGCTTTTCCCCTCCCACATTCCCCTTCCACTTTGCTTCTAGTGTCCATAACAATTTTCAATGCTTTTATGTCCTCCAGTCTTTCAGTCTCTACCACAGAGTGCAGACAGTCAGTATATGTTTTTGTTTGTTTGCTTGTTTGTTTTTTTGGAGAGGTTTTTCTTTTTTCTTTCTTTTTTTTTTTTTTTTTGGTATGGGGGGGGTGTGCTCCGCGGAAAAAC
>NW_006203595.1:194512-227282 GCF_000334495.1 Tupaia belangeri chinensis | reverse complement strand
GGTTGACTACATGGGAGTCCAACAACATAACCATTACACCATCTGCTGGTCCCTTTATATATATTTTTAAATTTACATTTAATGACCGTATGTCTTTACAGTGTGTAACATGGTGTCTCCTGGGATGAATACAGTGCATATTATTAGGTCAAAGACATTAGCATTTACATTATCATCAACAGATAACTTTTTACTTTTGTGTCCTATTAAATGTTTTTTTTTTCCCCAGTGCCCCTTTTCTTTACCCCTATTATTATCCCCTCTGATATTGTCTCTAGAGTCCACACTTACCCTCCCTATTATTATACCTTCCAGTCTTTCAGTTTGTGCTATGAAGTGCAGCTATTCAGGGACATACACTGACTGTCTTTCATAATCTGGCTTGCTTTACTTAGTATTAACTCCTCCATATTTGTCCACTTTGTATCAAATTCCAGGGCCTTGTTGCTTTTTATGGCTGGATAGTATTCCATGGGGTATATGTGTCACACTTTTTCAATCCATTCATGTTTGTGTTATTCTGCACTTTGCTTTTTCCTATAATATCAGTTAAAGACTGTTTTATATCAGCATATAAAGAGCTCCCTTGGTGACTAGCAGATGGCATAATGGTTATGTTGCTGGACTCCCACATAGTTGATGGCAGTTCAAGTCTCAGAACTGAGTGGTTTGAAATCCATGCCAGGTGTGTGTGCATGCATGCCCAAAATCCTGAGAGGAGAATGGAGGAGAAGGGATTGTGGCATAGCCATCCTGCTTGGGGTGTGATTTCTTACTTTCTCTCTCTGAATCTCCAGCAAGCACACGTGTCCTATAGCAAAAATCTCTTAAAAAAGAAGAGCTTCCTTATGACTTCATGGCTGTACAGTATTCCATAATTATTGTAGGAATACTGAAATTTATTTCAGCAGTTCTTTATTAATGGACACTTAAGTTGCATCCAATCTTGGGCTATTGTAAACATGATTATACATATATCACATATTGGAGAATATCTCTTTTTTTCTTTTCTTTTTTTTTTTTTTGGAGAGGTTTTCGCTATAGGGCACGTGCGCTCGCCAGACAGAGAGAGAGACAGAGAGACAGAAAGCAGGAAATCACCCCCCAGGGGGGATGGCCACGCCGCAATCCCTTCTCCTCCATTCTCCTCTCAGGATCTTGGGCACGCACGCACACGCGCTCAGCATGAGTTTAAGCCACCGGGTCTGGGACTCAAACCACGGTTGACTACGTGGGAGTCCAGCGACATAGCCATTACGCTAGCTGCTGGTCCCTTAGAGTATATCTCTAGGAGAAATTGGTTAGGACACTTTGGACATTGGACTGTTGAAGTGGCTAAAAAAACGTAGGTAAAAAAAAAAAAACTGTAGTACTATGTGTAGAATCATTCTACTATGCCTAATTATGCGGTCACAGATTGTTCAGGTAGAAGGGATCTTAGCGATCCTTGAGAGTGTCAAGATTATATAGAGAATTAGAGGCAGATCCAAGACTAAATCTTAAAGTTTTTTTTTTTTTTTAAAATTTTTGCTATAGTGTGTGAGCACTTAGAGAGAGAGATCATCCCCTGGGGGGGTTGCCACACCACAATCCCTTCTCCTCCATCTTCTCAGGATTTGGCACATGCACACACACATGTCCAGCATGTTTTTCAAGCTGCCGGGTTCTGGGCTGGAACCTCGTAGTGGGCCATGTGAAATCCAGCCCCCTTTACCACCCACCTCACCTGCTGGACCAAAAATCTAGTTTTTTATTCCAGTCCATAAGGTAGCTGGTTTTACTTCATCACACTACCACAGAAGAGATTTGGCATGGCTTGATTTCTGTTCCACCAAGCAGGACTGTTCATTATCTGGCCCACTGTGGTCTTACTACGCTGTCTTTACCTGATTTCTCTTTCCAGGTTCTGACTTTGCCAACCTAATTTTCCCTACTTGCCCTGCTGCTCTGACCACTCCCACTTATAGCTATTTTCTCCTTTTTATGTTAGAACAAAAGGCCTTTATGATTTGGGTACCTTTTAGTAGTAGAAAAGGCAGGAGTGCTCTGGAGGTGATCTGGTTATGGCCCAGGATTCATGATCTTTTCTGTTATTTTCTACTCTTAGCTTATCCACTGAGTCATCATGCAGTTTAGGGGTAGTCTCTTTCTCCTCTTGGCACTGCTAGAATATCTTTTTCCCTTGGCCACATGATCGAGCATCTCAAGGTTCGACGAGTGCTTAATGTGCATAATAAGAAAGAGCATGAGAGTGTGTGCAGATAGTTTCATTCTTAAAGACTTATACTAGGGAGCAAATTACAGTTGATATTCTTTGTGTGCACCCAGAGGAAATCAAAGGCTTTAGTTTCAGAGACAGACTCTAGTGCAAAATGACTTTCAATTAACTTTGGTCCAGGCCACAGAGGGGTCAGCTGCTGCAAATCTTTATGAAATGCGTAGTATGATGATGGATAGAACTATTCTAGGAGCAGACTGTAGCACTATCCCTAGGACAGTTTCTCTGAAAATATCATCTTTGAGCATCTGCATTGCTCCAAGGATGGGGCCCTGGAGTCTGGAAGTAGTCTTCCTCCTACTCTAAGTTCTTGTATGAACATAACTATGAGAATTACTGCCAAAGGAATGGTTAATTGAGGAGATTTTTATAATTCCTTCAACTAGAGGTAGCCTATAAAATTAGTGACACGAGCTGACCAACAATTCTAGGTAGGATATAGTTACTTCAGTTGGGAAGACATAGGTTAAATGCCCTTTATGTTCTCCCATAGACACTATGCTTCTATTACAACTCATGCTGTGTTATAACTGCGTGTTTTTTTTTTGTTGTTGTTGTTGTCTATTTCCTGTATAATCCAGAGGGTTCTTAGTTGTGAGCAACAGAAATTTACTGGCTAATTTAGGCAGAAAATGTGTGTATTGAAAGCATATTGAGTAACTCTCAGAATCACCAACTGTATGTATTGAAAGCATATTGAGTAACTCACAGAATCACCAATTGGTCCAGAGAACTAGACTCCAGACTACACAGCCAACATCACAAATGCCACTATTATTACCACTAGCACCACCAGCACCACCAATATGTTAGCTCAGGTTCTCTGATGAGCAAATATCAAGATGGGATTATACATGCAAGAGATTTCTAGAGGGAAATAAGAAAAAAATAAGGTATTTTTTAATCTTTATTTTTTAATTTGCCAGCGGGTACATGCATTTGCAGAAGGGACGCACACACACACACACACACACACACGACAGAGAGAGAGAGAGAGAGAGAGAGAGAGAGAGAGAACCTCTCATGGTGAATGGCTACGCCAAAATTTGTTCACCTCCACTTCTGCCTCCTGTTGGGATTTTAAGCAAGCACGCACACACTCCTGGCATATTTCTGAAGCCTCCAAATCTGGGATTTGGACTGCACAGTCAGCTATAAGGGATCTAAGCACCCTAACTACCACACCATGGGTTGGCCCAAGATGTTCGTTTTAGCCATTTTTTTTTAAAAGAAAAATGTGAGTGATGAGGGTTGCAGGGAACATATTGGTGCTTTGACTTCAGACCCAGATTCCTAGGGATGATAGTGATGTAGGGAGTGGTTCAGAATTCACAGGCAAGAGCTTTTGTCCTCAGGGACCTCATGGCAGAAACAGAAATAAGAAGATATACAACTGATATCACATTAGATTCTTTTGAGGATTCTAACAGCCCAAACTGAGTATTCTATAGAAGGAAACCATCCTTCCTGCTACCTACTGATTCTCTGGGCCTTACCCCCCACCCCCATCACCTCCCACAAACCAATATTATGTGACTGGACTATCAGCCACACACTGCACATCTCTTCTTCCTCTCCTCTCCCCTCATAGATGCCTGATCCTCTCTTACCAATCAGCTTCTATGAGGCTGCTGTAAAATCTTCAGGCTACAGTGGCTTGAAAAGTTCAGTCCTATCCCTGAGCCTTACAAGGTTTAGAGGGGTTCTGAATGTTGATAAAGATGCCAAAAGCTTTTAGACCACTCTTTGTTTTTGCTGAGTTGGGGTAGGGTTGGTAAAGAGTCAGATCTTGGACCTCTCATTCTTGCTTCTTGGATGGGAAAACTGACCCTTGAACACTACCTCGCATCCGGAGAGCAGCCCAAGAGCAGGACCTCAGCAGTCTCATGACTGTAATCATTTCGAGTACTTCTAGTCCTAAGATGAGTAGAGAGCTGGATCTGGAGATTGCCTGAAAGAGGCAATGGACAGAAATGGTCCAAAGGAACAGGGAAATAAGAGACCAGAGGATTTAGTGACCTAAAGCGCCAGAGAGTCCTAGGGGTGAAAGCAGAGAAGCTGGTGGGTGAGGGGGATCAGATGGCAGGAAATTTACAGGTCTATACAAGCCATGGAGGAATCCAATAAAAGTGTAATAGTAGGGGCTCTGCCCTCAAGGAATTTATAGTAATTTAGTTGATGAATAAAAATGAATACACTTGAGATAATTTATAATTTGGTGCTAAATTGTGGTATCAATTTAAAAATGCTCTATGCGTGTTTCAGTGCACACATGGCCAAGTCTAAGAACCACACCACACAAAACCAGTCCCAAAAATAGCACAGAAGTGGCATCAAGAAACTCCAATCACAAAGATACAAATCTCTTAAGAAGGTAAACCCCAAGCTCCTGAAGAACATGTGTTTTGCCAAGAAGCACAATAGGAAGGGTCTGAAGAAGAGGCAGCCAATAATGCCAAGACCATGAGTATACAAACTGAGGTTATCAAGGCCCTTGTAAAGCCCAAAGTTAATAAGGGCATTCTAGGACAGCCACAACCTCAGTCTACTTGCCTACATCACTCACTCCAAACTTGGGAAATGTGCTCATGGCCATATCACCAAGAGCCCCAGGCTCTGTTGGCCAAAAGCCAGCAAGGCCAAGGCTCAAACCAAGGCCCAGGCCTTGGCTGCGCCTCCAACTTCAGTTCCAGCTCCAGCTCAGACTCCCAAAGGTGTCTAGGCCCCCACAAATGCTCTCTAGTAGAGGCTTCTGCCAGTGTAAGGACAGAAGGTCTGGTGACCCCTGGGCTACCCTGTTCACTGGGCTGGTGTTCTCCTGTGCTGTTTATACAAATAAACCTGAGGCAGGGGGAAAATAAAACAGTAAAAATAATTAAAAATGAAATAAACATAAAGACACTCTAGTAATTCTGAGAAGAGGGGTAGAGTATATGGTCTGGCCTCCTCTGTGAGCCAAATGGCTGAGTAAGATAGTGCTTATTCAGTCAAAGGACTTTGTGCCTCAGCTATAGTGGCCACAGCTTTTAGAGATGACTATGTCTGAGTCTTGCATGGTTTCATGGAGGAAGTATGGGGGAGGAAGCTTCTTTATCATCACCACTTGTCAATCACCATCTTCATCAACAAGTGCCACACACAAAACATTCATTGAACATCCCTCTCCCTAAGTTTCCATTTCTGTTGGAGAGTCAAACAGAAGAGTTCCAGGACTAGTATGAGAGAGCATGTGCCAGCAGCACAAAGACAGAAAAAAGTGAAGGTCAGGGAAGTCAAAGATGCCTTCCTGGAAGAGGTAGAACTTGAGCTGATCCTTGAAGGAAGGTTAGGGTTTGGACTAATAGAGAAAAGGGTAAAAGATGACTCTAAATGGCATCAACAAGGCACAGAGTGGGAGTGAGCAAAACAAGTATAATAAGTGAGATAACCAGCTGTACAATAAAGTTTGGGAGAAAGAAGTATGGTAATTAGAGAGAGCCTGGAATGACAGATAGGAGGAGTCATTTTAGAGGAAAGTAAGAAGGCATCGTAGAGCATGTATTTAGGGAGTGCCGAGGGCACAGGGAAGGAGAGAAAAATGTCGGGATTCTGCAGTCTTCTTAGCTTCACTCTCCTGTGTTAGGGTGAGCAACTCACCCCATTCCAGCAAACTGGGATGAGTTGGTCACCCTGCCTGAGATCCACCTTGCAAGCAGGTCCCTAAAAGCAGCTCCAAGAGGTTCTGCACTACATGGTGCTGGTGGAGAACTTCATCTCACTTGAAAGTTCCCAACCAATCAACACTTTGAAGTTGTTATTTATAATGTTGACCTCCCTCATGAAACAGAAAGGAAGATCAGCCTCTTAGCCCAGCTGCTAGTGCAGGTGCAGACCAAGATTCGGGTCTACTTCAGAAGGCAACAACCTTTAGATGTTGAACCAGTCCCTGAATCAGCCTTAGGGTAAGCAGGGCTGCAATCAAGGGAGCCTAAAAAAACAACACAATGACAAGACTAAGTCTATCTTGAGGCCATCATTTTGGTGGCTGCTATTTAGCCACTCCTTCCTTGCATAGATTCTTTTTACTGACTTCCTGCAGCAAAAGGAGATTGGCACAAGACTCCCGCTACATTTATGTTATTACCAGGAGGCAGATGTTTTCTCTTTTCCTCTGGGGTATAGAATTATGCAAATGAAGGCATGAAAACAAAAGCTCACTGTGGTGGGGGAGGACTGCATTTAAGAATCTGGGCAGTTTTCAGAGCTCTTTAAGTTGCCCCTTTCAGATTTTACTAGCAGCTCCCCTGGTTCCTTGCCAGTCTATTTAGAATTCGGCAGCTCTTCAGAACCTTTCAACCAAAGACCTGAAAGTTCATTCTAAAGCTCCTACCTTACTCTCAGTTGGTCAGTGGATAGATTAAGGCTTATAATTTGTGCTTTGAGTTTCTGTGAGCTGACCTTGAGATTTGATTTTTATCCTGTCCTGTTGTCCCCCTGCTGCGTACAATCCGGCCTGGAAAGGAAACTGCCCGTCCCAGTTGCCTCCTAGGTTTCCCCCTCCAGATAGTATCTGGAGGGCAATAGGACCTAGGGAGGTTCAACCCTGCGGCCAAGGGAGACACACCTGCCTAACCGCGTGGGTTGAGCGAATGTGGGAGCGAGCCACTGAGCAAGTTAGGGAGGGCGGGGTAGAAGTGGGCGCCTGCAGCTCTTGAGGGAGAAAAAAGCTGTGGCTTGCTCCTGGGTCCGAGGTTCGTGGTGAGAAGTGCTTCCGAAGAGTGCCCCAACTCCTTTTCTCGGTCTCTGCACTCAGAGCATCCTTCAGCTGGCCGCCCTGGAATTCTCAGACGGGTTTTGTTTGGCCTCATCCGTCCCTCCCAGCTCTCCTGCCCCCGCCTTCCCGGTGCCTCAGTTCCAGAAGCCGCCGACCTCTCGCAGCTGGAATCGCGGGTCAGACAGGACCCTGGCAACAGATGGCGTCTAAGAGTTTGACGACATCTGCCGGGCCGGGCTGGCTTTCCGCACAGTGCCTCTCAATAGCAAAGTTTCTCTCGGTGGGAGAAGTCTCTCCGGCCTTTCCTTGATCCTTTAGAGCGGGCGCGTGCTCGGCAACTCCCTAGAAACCGCGCTGGGGACAGGGTTGTGGCTACGCTTCAGTCCCCGCCCGACTGCCTTGGGGGCGGGGCTTGGGGAATCCGAGGAGCCATCCTAGGAGCCCTAGACTGAGCGCCGGCCCTGAGAGCGCAGGTGAACGGGCGAGCGAAAGACCTTTTAAATAGCCACAACCCAGCTGTGGCTGGAGTACCTAGGCAGTGAACCGAATCTCCGAAGAGACGCTGAGGCTGAGCTGCTCTTCTGCTCTGGCTCAGTTCTCCGCTGACTTGAGAGAGCGCACTGGTCAGGACTCCTCCCGAGGAGCTGCTGTGTATTCGTGCCTAGACAGAGTGACTACCCTCTGGGAAACAGCTCTTCCCATGGATCTTCGCCCACCTGGAATTGGACTCCGGACTGGGCGCTGGGATGCTTGCTTTTGTCTTGTCCAAGTTTCACACCACGTATGTTGAAGATTGGAATCCTGGGCCAATCAAGAGGCAAGTTCATAGTGGTACCCCTGAGCTCTGCATCCCACACTTCAAATCCAGTCTGAGTCTGCAAGAGAGGGATCTGTTGCTCTCTAATTAGTGGATCTCCATCCCAGAACTGGACTAAACTGATATTTGGACTGCAGTGGCTACAGGGTTCTCCTTGAGATGGATGGTGGGGTCCTCTGAACACCAGACCACAACACACAGAACTTCCACAATGGACAGAGTTTATGAAATTCCTGAGGAGCCAAATGTGGATCCAGTTTCACCTCTGGAGGAAGATGTCATCCGTGGGGCCAACCCACGCTTTACATTTCCATTTGGTATCCTCTTCTCCACCTTTTTGTATTGTGGGGAAGCTGCATCTGCCTTGTACATGGTTAGAATCTATCGAAAGAATAATGAAACCTACTGGATGATGTATACCTTTTTCTTCTTTATGTTTTCATCCATTATGGTCCAGTTGACCCTCATTTTTGTCCACAGAGATCTGGCAAAGGATAAACCACTATCATTATTTATGCATCTAATTCTTTTGGGACCTGTTATCAGGTGAGCAACTTTCTTTTTTTTAATAATCATTTTATTTTATTTTATTATCTTGTTTGACCAAAGAGAGACAGAGAGGGAGAGCAAACACCAGGCTCAGGACTCAAACCATGGTTGGCCATGTGGAGTCCAACGCCTTAACCACCATGCCACCTGCTGGCCCCTGTGAGCAACTTTTTAATCTCTTCTCCTGCCTCCAGACTTGTGCAGGAAAAGATGAACTTAATATTTACAAGACTGATACTATGCCTCTAATGTAATCAATTCTCCCATTCCCTCTCACTCTTGACTTCCCTTCTAACATCCAAAAAAAAAAAAAAAGTATCTGAAAAAAAAGTATCTGAAATCTTGAATGCTACCATGATGGCATATACCTGTGCTTCAAATTTGTGTATAATGCCATTGGTAAGACTTCATTAGACAATGTTTGCTACCTGGATTTGGGTTAAATAGTGGTCTCGGACCAACAGAAATGGACACCCTGTATACACAGGCCATACTGCAGAATGTGTTATTCTGACTCTGCCTTTTAGATGCTCTGTAAATTGGATGAAAATTCATTCCCTATTCCACCTCATTGCACATTCTGTTTCTTTACCCTGAGCTGCTTATGCTGGTGCTGCTGCCATTTTCAAATTTTCTAGAGTTATTTGGAAAATATTTTAAGCCATCTGTCGTAATCTAATATCCCAACCCAACATAGTTCATCTTTCTCCATCACTTTGTTAGTCTCCTGTTTATCTCTTTTATATTTATGCACTAGGGGTACATGTTGGAAGAGGGCAAAGGATGATAGGCCATTTCATCTGGATGCAGTAGCACAATGTGATAGTATTGAGTATTTCTATTCAGGTTGCCTTGAAGGGACAAGAATGTGCTTATGCCTAGGGAGACAAGCATTCCTGTCGGCAGTCTCATTTGGAAGCTATGGGATTTTTCAAGGTAGGGAGAGATTGCAAAACTTGTGAGGTCAAGAGGAGAGGAATGGTCCAAGTTTGTCTTGATTGCAAGAGAGGTGGATACCTACAGTCAACTGAGGAATATAGGTCAGAATGTTTATTGTTTATGTAATTGCAATGGGAAGATATCTCATCATTAGAGAACTAAAAACAGTCTGTGAAACTTACCTAGGTATACAATTTCCTTCTTTATAAAAATTTTAATCTGCAAATATGTATAAATTTTATCAATTATAAATTAATAAAGTGGAGGAAATTATTACCAATACGTGTTTAAATGGAAAAGGATTTATTAGGCTTCCTCAGAGAAAATAGGGGATATCAATAGAAGTAGAGGATTGGAATTTGGGAGACCTGGAGCCTAGTTTTCCCTCTGTCATTGGCTAACTGTGTGGTTGTGCTGAAATTTCTGATGATGCCTGGGCCTCAGTTCCCTCTTCTGTAAAATAAATGAGTTGAATTAGATCATGAGTCTCAAACCCAGGTGCTAGTAGGGAATGGACAGGTATAAATGTGACACAAGCCTAGTATAAGAAAAACAGTAGTTTCATGTGTGATGATAAATGAAGAAGACAGTCTCATTGTTAGAGAAATGATGGAATAGTGAGCACCATGACAATCTGGAATCTGTATGACCTGTCAAAAGGAGGCAGTCACTCTACAGCTCTGTCCATTATGTCCATGTTGGAATTCAGACCCAATATTACCACGTTCGCCAACTTTTCAGAACTTCCCAAGACAGGATTTTATGAAAGATGTCATGATTTAAAATTTTTGCAGGTGATGAAACACATACATAACACAGTGTGGGCCAAACCACATCTGTTGGTCCGATGTGACTCAGCTGGTCCATACTCAGTCTTTGGATTTAGTGTTTTAAAAATCCTTTCCCCTTCCAAATCTTTGAAGTTAAGCTATAAAAGAAAGACCTCATCTTTGTTGGACCCAAGAAACTTAAAGATGTCACTAGAGGAGTAAAGAAACCATTCTCCTTTTTAAATTCAAATGTAATATATTGAGTTAACAGATTAAGAACAATCAAGATACTAATTTTACACGTATTCAGCTTCCAGTTATGATTTTCCTTATTTGCTTTGTGGTCTCCCAAGATGTATTTGATTTGGATCCTCCATGTAGTATTGAGTGCTGTTTTTCATTTTTGTCATTTGGCTTCCATTAGAAATGACTGGGGAGCGTTTATATAACTTCAGTCAGCTAAGCCCACAGCAGGAAAAAGAATAATTAAAAACTCATAGATTACATGCTTGATTTATTTATTTCAAGGCCTATTTTTAAGTAGGTAAGAACTTGATCAGTACTATCAGGCATATATAAAGGTGTTCGTAGGGCCTGACTCCCTGACATGAAGTACAAGCATACTTCTGGAAATGACAATGTTTTCTAATTTACCAAAGGTTTTATAAGCAAGTTGACAAACACCCCTACTTAAAATAGTAAATAATCTTAAGAATAGAAGCATGAAAAGAAGAATTTCATCACCTCCTCCAATATTTTATTCAGCAGTAGCATTGATGGGCCTGGGTTAAAATCTTAAATCTTTTGTTAAAAGTGCACTTATGGGGACCAGCAGTTAGTGTAATGGCTATGTCGCTGGACTCCTATGTAGTCGACTGCGGTTTGCATCCCGGACCCGGGGACTTAAAACTCACGCCGGGCACATGTGCACGCGTGCCCAAGATCCCGAGAGAATGGAGGAGAAGGGATTGCAGTGTGGCCATCCCCCCTGGGGGATGATTTCTTGCTTTCTGTCTCTCTGTCTCTCTCTGTCTGGCGAGCACACGTGCCCTATCGCAAAATCCTCTTTAAAAAAATGCACTTATGTAGGCCAGCTGGTGGCATGGTGGTTAAGGCAGTTAGATCCCACAGGGCTGACTGCATGATTTGAGTCCCGGACCTGGGGGCTTGAAAAATGTGTCAGGTGTGTGCCTAAAATTCTGAAAGGAGGGATAGATGGAGGAGAAGGGATTTCAGTGTGACTATCCTCCTATCCATAGGGGGTCTTCTCTTTCTCTCTATCTCCCTCCCTCCCTATCTCTCTCCAGGGAGTACATGCACCCTCTAGCAATTTTTTTAAAAAATTCACTTACACATTTTTTTCTGAATAGGAAGAGATTTTTTTTTTTTTTTGGAATAGGAAAGGCGTCCCCCCCCCCCCCGTTCTCTTTTATCTTTTTTTCTCTCCCAGGTTAGAATTTGTCCCTAGAAAGTAGAAGTTTCAAACTGCACACTTCAGGGTGACATACACACACCAATCTTGATCCTTTGGATAATGGCAGCCTGCACAGGTTCCAGACCTTTCAGTGAGAGCCAAAACTCAGAAAATCCACATCTCTGAACTTGTCTTTGGTCTATTTTTCTGTAGATTACTTTGCTGTTATGATTATCCTCTCCTACCATGATTTGTAACCTGTATTCTTTTTTTCTCATGCTTTCATTTACTCAGCAAATATATATCAAATACTATGTGATAAAGGTTGTGGGCAAGATACATACAAACCCCTGCCCTCAGTCTCTTGGGGAAGATGGCTTAATTTCTAACACAAATGTTCTTATTTGTCATAAATAGTCCACAGTTTCTGTTCATTTCAGAGTGAATGGGGGAAGTGGTAACTCAGATGTTCAAAACAAGATGTTCTAGTTGCTTCTCTTCTCACCCCATCAGAACTACTGAAGACTTCTGATTTATATGAAAGAGATGGGAGGGGTACCAAGCAGGAAATGTGATCTTTTTCACTATTTGTAAAGAAAGAATCAAGTTTAAAAGCCCCAAATCCTGAGAAGATACTGGAGAAGGGATTGTGGCATGGTCATCCTCCCTACGGGGTGATTTCTCACTTTCCCTCTCACTCTCTCTGGCAAGTGCACATGCCCTATAGAAAAACAAAACAAAACAAAACAAAACAAAAACAAAACAAACAAAAACTTTAAAAAAAGGGCTGTTGTCCCCAAACAGGCCAAGAGGCACAAAACAATCTTTACAAAAGTATTTTGACATTTTATTTGGTGTTGCCAAGCCTTTTAAGTATTTTTGTTACTAGTTTCTTGTATACCTAAGAGATATTTTCCTATAACTCTTAACACATTTTAGCTAAGGCAGTTACAGTCGTAGGTGCCTTCCTGACAACCCAACCTAAAATCCCTGCTTATGGTCTCCTGAGTATGGAGCTGAATGTTTTAAATAAGGAATACTCTATCTCAGAAACTTAAGATGTTATAAAAACCAGGGCCTTTTGGAACCTTCATCATTCTCTGTCAACACAGAATTAATACCTTGCGTTCAAGGTAATTTTCTACCATAGGCCTATTCAATTCCTCAAAGAAGTACTTCTGAAATGGTGTTCTTGGGTTAGTCAAACAAAAAAGGATTTATACCTGAGTAATTTGTAGAAATCGTGACCAACCCTGTGACTTATGAGAAATGAGAACAGAAGAGAGAAAATGGCAAAAAGTGCCTGTTATTTTTCTACCTCATTACAACCTCCCTTCCCAGGAGAGCTTTAGTTAAGTTCCCATGATGCTTTACTTCTGCAGATGTTTGGAGGCCATGATTAAGTATCTCATGCTGTGGAAGAAAGAGGGGCAGGAGGAGCCCTATGTCAGCCTCACCAGAAAGAAGATGCTAATAGATAAAGAGGAAGTGCTGATAGAATGGGAGGTGGGCCACTCCATCCGGACCCTGGCTATGCACCGCAATGCCTACAAACGTATGTCGCAGATCCAAGCCTTCCTGGGCTCAGTGCCCCAGCTGACCTATCAGCTCTATGTGACTCTGATCTCTGCAGAGGTCCCCCTGGGTAGAGGTGAGTGGGGTCAGGAGAGGGGAGGGCTCTGCTTAAATTAAAGATCTTCGAAGTCTAGACTCAAGCCATCCAATATAATAGCCACTTGTGGCTATTTAAAAGGAAATAAAATACAATTAAAAACATGTGTCCTCATTAATACTAGCCACATTACAAGTGGTCAGCAGCCACATGTGGCTTGAGACTATTGAAAAGATAGAGAATATTTTCATCACCACAGGAAGTTCAAATGGACAGCATTGGTGGGTAATCCAAGAATTTGGGGAGGGAAACATTCCAGACCTGCTAGATTCTTAAAACTGGGGTAACCTGTTTCAATAAAAAATGCCACAGATAAACCCTCTATGGGCCCAGAAGAATACCAGCAGTTAGTAGGATATTTTCCCTTGTCCAGAGTATTTAAATTATGCTGTCAGTTGTTTTCTTTTGTTTGTTTAGGGGTGGCCATCTTAAATAGGATCCCGATATTACCAGTCATCTAAATCATATGATAAGCTTCTTTTAAAAATTACAGTTCCTCCTTATACCTGGATCAATCCCAGAGTGCAGGGAGATCAGGAACCTATGTTTCTAAAAAGTATCATAGTTGGGCCAGCAGGTGGTACGGTGGTAAAGGCACTAGACTCCCACATGGTAGACTGCGGTTTGAGTCCCTGATATATGGTGACTTGCTTTCTCACTTTCCCTCTCAGGTGAATTTAAAAATAACAATAAATAAAATTAAATAAATAAGTCTTTAAAAAAGTATCATAGTTCATGGCCACATTTGGGAACCACTAATTCAGTCATTTCTCCCAACATCAATAGAGAAAAAGAAAAGGAGAATGGGATGAATAGTGATGAGAGTCAAGCCTGGTTTGAGTTTGAACTTTGCTATGATTTTTGGAGGGAATTATCAAAGCAGTCACTTGTCTTGGTGTAAAAAGGGGATCCAAGGGGCCAGCTGGTGGTGTGGTGGTTAAAGCATTGGATCCCTCCATGGTTCAAGTCCCAGACCTGGCGGCTTGAAAAACATGCAGGGCATGTATGCTTACATGCCTGAAATCTGAAGGAGAATGGAAGAGAAGGCATTGCAGTATGGCCATCCCATGCTGAGGGGTGCCTTTTCATTTTCTCTCTCTCTCTCTCTTGCTCTGTCTCTGGCAAGTGCATGGACTCTATAGCACAACTAAAAAAAAAAAAAAGTTGGTGCTGAGGGATCCTGAGAAGAGTAAGACCTCTAGGAGAGGATGAAATGTGAATCAGTGTTTTTAAAGTCAAGATAAAGGCATAAACAAAGCACCCCCAAGTGGGGTGTGGTCATACTCCAATCCTTTTCCTTCATTTTTCCTTCTCATCAGGATTTTCGGTGCTCTTACATATACAATCATATACCCTATAGCAAAACTATAGCTGGTGGTGTGGTGATTAAGGCACTGGATCCTTTAGCCACATGAACAACTTCATGGTTCAAGTCCCAAACTCAGTGGTTTGAAAAACATGCAGGGTATGTGTGCATACATGGCCAAAATCCCAAGGAGTCCAGCGCCCCAGCCACCATGCCACCTACTGGCCCCTTAGATTATTCTTTCTTTCTTTTTTCTTTTTTTGGAGAGGTTTTTGCTATAGGACACATGCGCTCACCAGAGAGAGAGAGACAGAGAGACAGAAAGTGATAAATCACCCCCCAGGGTGGATGGCCACACCACAGTCCCTTCTCCTCCATTCTCCTCTTGGGATCTTTGGCACGCACATACACGCCCTGGCGTGAGTTTAAGTCACCAGGTCCAGGACTCGAACCGTGGTCAACTACATGGAAGTTCAGCGACATAGCCATTATGCCAACTGCTGGTCCCTTGATCATTCTTTCTTATTTCCCTAATCTTCTTTTTTTTTTTTTAAACTGGTTTTTAAAAATTTTATTTATTGTTAATTTTTAATTTGACTAGAGAGAGATGAGAGAGAGAGAGAGAAATACTGAGAAAGCAAGCCCCCAGGTCTGGGACTTGAACCACAGGCAACCATGTGGGAGTCCAGCACCTTAACTACCATGCTACCTGCCAGCCCCTGCCTAATCTTCTATTGGTAAGGTAAAAATTCGTTTTTAATTTTTCATACACAAAACTTTTTGCTAGTTGTAAACTATGCTTAGTGAATGTCTTCGAATGAGAATTAGTAGGATGTTTTTGGAAGCAGAATTTCTGGGTGAAAGGATATATATGTTAAGAACTTTATTGATACTGCCAAATAACCCTCTCAAAATGTCGTGTGAATTTATACTTCATGGAAAGTATGGGGAATCTTCAAAAAGTTCACAGAAAATTTGTATTATATAAAAACTATGCATGGATTTCAAAAATTTTTGCAACAAAAGTACAAAAGTTTTTATACTTTAATTCCATTTTTGAAGAATCACTTTTTATTATTTTGGCAGAGGGCACATATTCATGACAGAAAGAGACAGAGAGGGTAAGAGAGAAAGTACCCCTCGCCCCCCAGTGGAGCATGGTCATGCTGCAGTCCCTTCATCTTGGGATTTGTGGCATGCATGCATAAATACTCTGTATGTTTTTCAAGCCACTAGGACTGAAACTCAAACCTCATGATTGACCATGTGGGATCTAGCTTTCTTAACCACCGTGTCATGGATTTGGCCCAAATTCCATTTTTCCATGAACTTTTTTAAGTCCCCTCATCTATGAATGTGCCTGTTTCTTCATATTTTTAAGTTAAATATTATTTATTTGCATAATTATAAAATAACTAGATTTTCAACTAATTTTCTTTCTTTGATTATGAGTGAAACTATGTATCTTTTCATGTTTGGTCATTTTGTGCTTTCTGTAAATTTTTTTTTTTTTAATTTTTGCTATAGGACACATGCGCTTGCCAGAAACAAAGACAGAGAGACAGAAAGCAAGAAATCACCCCACAGGGTGATGGCCATGCCTCAACCCCTTCTCCTCTCAGGATTTTGGGCATGCATGCACATGCACCTGACTTGAGTTTGAAACCTCAGGGTCCAGGACTTGAACCGTGGTTGACTACACAGGAGTCCAGTGACGTAAACATTATGCCATCTGCTGGTCCCTGTTTTCTGTAAATTGCTTATTTATATATTTTACTCACTTTTTCTAATGGGTTTTCTTTTTTTATATTAATTCATAGGAGACATTTCCTTCTGGCTATCCATCCTTTCTCTGTTGTGGATGAGAAAGGATGCGCACATAATTTCTTGTATATACATACACACATGTTTTAAATGTGTGTATATATATGTCATATGTAACATATATGTGACATTATACTTGATATATATATATTATAATATATCTTGCTTATAGTATCTTCTGGCATTCTAAAATATTGCCTTTTTATGTATTCAAATTCTTTATTGCTTTTAGGTATTGTGCCTTTCTTACATAGTCCTTTCACAATTTACCCCAGTAGATTGATTTCCAAGGTCAATTTGTTAATTCCCCCTCCCCCAAAAAAGAACCAAAAACAGAATGAAAAATGCAAAATAATAACATCAAAAGAAAAAAATGTCTTTGCATCTTTGATTGGAATTGTATTATTGATATATGATTAGGTTATTTTGGGGGTGGAATTTACACTTCCACACTTCTGGTAAATTTCATATTAGAAGATGATAAATATCTCTATTTTGTTAAATATTTTATAATGTACTTTAGTAAAATGGTATCATTTTCTTGTATTTTTGTAAGACTTACTTTTGGGTGTTCTATCAGTTTTAAAAGGACTTGATTTTCTACGTGCCAGGATAGTGCCCAGGTAAATTAAATGCACGTACCCCACTTTTGGAAATAGGGGATGAGAATGATGAAGATAGTAGCCAGCAAGTAGCATTTACTATGTTCCAGGCATTTCTCTAAATCCTTTGCATGTAATTATTTCATTTAATCTTCACAATAAGATAATTATTGTTGTTATCTCAATTTTACAAATGAGGAAACAGAGACACCAAGGGCTTAAGTAAGTTCTCCAGTGTCCCATAAGTAGTAGGTGACAAATCCTGGACTGGAATTCAGGATGTCTGCCTCAAGAGCCCATGTGTCTAACTACGCAGCATTTTGATCTCTCATGGCATGAGTCTGTTCATAGGAGACAGATGGAAGGTGTTTTTATATTAATTGGAAGCACCAGGCTTCCTTCCTTCTATTACATTACTATCAATAAATGAGTTCTAATTTAAGGGAAAGCTGACTAGATGTACGTGATGTTCCCAGCTCCACAAGGAGCATCAGCTCTTCAAGATGGGACTGAGAGTGGTTTAGAAAGCCAAAAGTAGCCATTTTGAGAGTCTCTCATTCCAGTATTTGAGATTCTAACACCACTTATAGCTGAAGAAGATTTCAGCGAGAAAGCTGTGCTGCTTTGGAGTTTTAGGAACAGCTTCATTTTTCATGCAGGATAAATTGGCATCTTCATGACTATAGTTTCCCTGAATCCAGTGTTTTTATAGGAACAAGAAGCTGCCGCTTTTCCTTTGTATGAGTACTCTCCAGGCCTGCCATTTTCCTTGAGAGCATTATTTTTTTCTTAGTAATTGGCATTTTTTTTTTGACATAAGGAAGAAAAGGAAAGGACTATCTGTGTGATCTATAGTTGAGACTCCATAGAACAGGCTAGGGAGCATCCTGGCCCTTCTGGACCCCACTCTAATATATATAGCTAGGGATGCCATGGTTTGTAAAATTTTAAACCACTTTGCTGAAAGTTCAGAGATTACTAAGGTATACTCAAGCATGAGGTTGATGAATTGTCATTGCTGATGACAAGTACAAACAACCCCAGAATATCTCAGTGAATTGGGAAAGTGCTGCACATTGGATATTTATTGACCTCCATAGGCTCCCACACAGCTGAAACAGGGATTTCTAATCCTAAGCATTTTATGCTCCCTCTTTAAGCTCAGAATTCTTCCTAAATTCTACAAACATTTACTGAGCACCTACTATGTTCCAGGCACTATGCTAGGCTCTGGGGAAATGGCAGTGAATAAAATAGACATGGTCTCTTCTACGTTCATGCAATTTCCATTACACATCTTGACACATGCTATGGAGGTAAGCATTCTAGAAGCACACACGTTCACAATTAGTTCGAGCAAGATATACATATCAAAGAAGGTACTTCTGTTAGAGCATTCTCGGAGTCTCCCAAGACTGGATTTTTTTCAGACAGAGTTCTTTCTGCTTCATCCAATGTTTATTCAGAAGCCTACTTCATCAGGTAGCTTTGCTCTTTTTATATGTGCTCTTTGCATGTTAGTGATTTATCAATGTTAGTTTGAGGACCCACTCTTTTAGGAATTTATTTTTTATATCTATATGATTATTAAAATATCACAGTGTCTGTTCATCATGGGAAATTCAGAAAATAGAGAAACATAGAAAGATTTTTTTTAAATGGTATAAAATACTATTATACACACAAAAGATATTTTGGTTCATTTCTGTCCATCTTTTTTCTGTGCATGCTATTTTGTTTCATTATATATGTATTTAAGGTTTACAATGTTGTTTTTTTTTTTTGGAGAGGTTTTTGCTATAGGGCACGTGTGGTCGCCAGAAAGAGAGAGAGAAATAGAGAGATAGAAAGTGAGAAATCACCCCCCAGGGGGGATGGCCACACCGCAATCCCTTCTCCTCCATTCTCCTCTTGGGATCTTGGACACACACGCACACGCGCCCGGCATGAGTTTAAGCCGCCGGGTCCGGGACGTGAACTGCGGTTGACTACGTGGGAGTCCAGCGATATAGCCATTACGCTAACTGCTGGTCCCTACAATGTGGTGTTTTGATATATGTATACATTGTGAAATGGTACCACAATCAAGTTAATTAACATATCCATCACCTCACATAGTGTGTGCACATGCAGTGAAAACACTTAAGATGTGCTCTCAGAAAATTTCAAGTGTTCCTTAGATTATTATCAACCATAGTCACTATACTGTACATTAGATCTCCCAACCTTATTTATATTATAACAAAAAGTTTGTACCCTTGGACTAAAGTCCTACATTTTCCCTCCCATCCCTCAACCCCTGGCAACCACCATTCTATTCTGTTCTTAGGAGTTTAACGTCTTTGAATTCCATATATAATTGAGAACATGCAGTATTTTTTTTCTATGTCTGGTTAATTTTACTTAGCATAATTTCTATTCATGTCATTGCAAATGGCAGGACTTCTTTCATTTTATGGCTAAATAATGTTCCATCATGTACACACACACACACACACACACACACACCACATTTTCTTCTATTTCATCTTCATCTTCTATTTCTTCATATTTCATCTATTCGCCCATCAATAGACAGGTTGTTTCCATATAGTGGTTATTATAAATAATGCTTCAATGAATATAGGAGAGCAGATATCTCTTCAAGATACTGCTTTTCATGTCTTTTGGATGTATACTCAAAAGTATACACTCAAAAGTGGGATTACAGAATTGTATGGTAGTTCTAGTGTTCATTTTTTGAGAAACCTGCATACTGTTTTCTAAAATGGCTGCACAAGTGTATAATATATTCCCACCAACAGTGTACAAGGGTTCTCTTTTCTCAACATTATCACCAACACTTGTAGTATGAGATTCATCCTAACAAGTATGAGGTGATATTTCATTATATTTTTTATTTGGATTTCGCTGATTACAAGTGATGTTGAGCATCTTTTCACATACTTGTTAGCCATTTATATGTCATATTTGGAAAAATGTCTGCTCAGGTGCATACCATTTAGTTACATAACTATAACCCTTTGTAAGTTTGCTTTTTGCTGTGATCCCCAGTTCTCATCTATCATCTCTGGACTTCTGGGTCTGAGTACAGACTTCACCACCAATATTGACTGTCTGTTTTTTCTGTTTCTTGTTTTACAGCTGTGCTAATGGTTTTTTCTCTGGTATCTGTCACCTATGGGGCTACCCTCTGCAATATGTTGGCTATCCAGATCAAGTATGATGACTACAAGATTCGCCTTGGGCCACTAGAAGTCCTTTGCATTACCATCTGGCGGACATTGGAGATCACGTCTCGCCTCGTGATTCTGGTGCTCTTCTCAGCCACCTTGAAATTAAAGGCTGTGCCCTTCTTAGTGCTTAACTTCCTGATCATCCTCTTTGAACCTTGGATTAAGTTCTGGAGGAGTGGTGCCCAGATGCCCAATAACATTGAGAAA
Source organism: Tupaia belangeri chinensis (assembly GCF_000334495.1). Taxonomy (NCBI): domain Eukaryota; kingdom Metazoa; phylum Chordata; class Mammalia; order Scandentia; family Tupaiidae; genus Tupaia; species Tupaia belangeri. The sequence continues at coordinate 206,915 of NW_006203595.1, read as the reverse complement.
AATTTCAGCCGGGTTGGCACCCTAGTGGTGCTGATTTCAATCACTGTCCTGTATGCTGGCATCAACTTCTCTTGCTGGTCAGCCTTGCAATTAAGGTTGGCAGACAGAGACCTTGTTGACAAAGGTCAGAATTGGGGACACATGGGCCTGCACTATAGTGTGAGGTTGGTAGAGAATGTGATCATGGTCTTAGTTTTTAAGTTCTTTGGAGTGAAAGTGTTACTGAATTACTGTCATTCCTTGATTGCTGTGCAACTCATCATTGCGTATCTTATTTCCATTGGCTTCATGTTGCTTTTCTTCCAGTACCTGCATCCATTGCGTTCACTCTTTACCCACAATGTAATAGACTACCTCCACTGTGTCTGCTGCCACCGGATCCCTCAGGGCAGGGCTGAGAACTCGGAGCCATCATTTGAGGCTGAAACAAGACAAAGCGTTGTGTGATTCTATCTTCTGGGTATTTGGGGATGGGTTAGTGGTTGCCAAAAGCAACTGTGAAATTGAAGGACAGTGTAAGGCTCATGTATGACTGCCTACCAGGACATTTTCTTGGTTTTTTTTTTTTGGCAAGTCTATCAGAAGAAAGAGCCATTCCCAAATAGGTTTATTGCTATGTTTGGCACCAGGGGTATCTACTATATAATTGGAAGGGCCAGAGATACTGTTCACATCCCTCCTACCCAGTTCACTTAGTATAACATGGCTCCAGGAACTTTGGGATCTCTGTGGCACTCTGGCTCTGCTCATTTGCTTGAGACAAGCTGAAGGCGGAGAATTCCACCAGAGGATGTGATGGCTTACTACCTAGGTATACCTCCCAGGAACAGTCTGACTGATGTGGAACCTGTAACTGTGAATGTTGACTGGGGCCTTTTCATTCCATTGAGAGGCTCTGACTAAGAATAAAATCCCCTTTATTAAAAGAGCTGCTCTTTAAATGAATTAACTCTCCATTAGGATTTTATTAGTAATCATTCAGCAAAGATTGCTCTCCTCAGCAGTCCTTTGCAGATATACTCCAAGAAAGGAGTACCAAGTAGGATTCCTTCAGGGTATAAGCTAAAAATGACTCCTTTTCTCAGGGACCTACATAAGCCTCCAGCTTGTCAAGTGAAATGGCTGAGTGAAATCTCTCACTTAGTGCCTCTTTAACAGGGAGTCCCACCCACTCAGCTTTTCTGTGCTCTTGGTATTTTACTACTTGATTTGGATATCAGGGAAACTGAACTGTAATTGAAAATGTTTGTGATGTGTGGAAAGAAGGGAAGATTGCTTTGTGGCTGCTATTGTCCTGTGTATTTCATTGACTTGATATTTTAGGGGTGAGAGAAAGTAATAATGACTGGGATGTCACCTTCATATTTTGGGAGGTCGGAGTGGGTAGCCAACACTCCAAGGTGGTGTGAAGGCAGAGGAGGGAAATCAGATTGTATTAACTCATTACTGGTACTAGTTTCTGCCTACAGGATTTTACTTTCTAATAAGGACCATATATTTGTCAACCCTCTGCTCATTCCTACACTCCCAATAGATGAATATGTTTCTCCCTTTCTCAGGTATCTCAATGTTTACTTCTCATTATCAGTTGGGTATTTTGATTGGAATATCAGTCAGATGCCTCTAAAGGCTACCAAGGAATTAAGGTTACTATGCCAACTGTGGATTGTGACTAAGTATCCTCACATTTACTTAACTAATGTTTACCCTTCATAGACCAGGAAAGTGAGAACTCCTTGTAGTGTGTACCAATTGTGGCCACAGTAATGCTTCCAGGAATTGTAAACAGTCTGACTTCAGGCTTCCAAATCCTACCCAATTTTACTTTGAGGGTCATGCTAAGAATTAATCTTTAGCTATTTGTCCCCCTTTTATCTGGTGTCAGGACATTATGTTGGGGGATTTCCCACTGCTAAGTAACAGGGCTATTAACCAGAATTATCCTATTTCCAGGCTTGGCTAGTATGTTTTTCCCAACTTCAGCCAGTGTTTGTAGCTAAAAGGATTGGATATTTAATTTGGGAGTAAATGTAGTGACTTGCTTTGCAGCAATGGAGATTTTCTTCTTCTAGCTTAAAGTCCCTCATTTCATTTTTCATGATAAAAAGACTTAGGTTGTCATATAAAGCTCACACTACTGTCTTCTGACTGTTATTCAAGGTTAGCCTGAAAGAAATAATCTATCAGACATCTAGAAAAACACTACCTCTTTGGAATTCAAACAAGAATTTCTCCCCAATTGTCAAAATGCCCTCAATTAAGAGCAGGAACAACATAGAACAATAATTTGGTCCATAAAAGCCATGTGAATCAGCTACTTATGGAGTAGGTGCTATGGAAACGTAGTGAGCAAGACACAACAAGCCAGGCAGGCCAATTAGAGCTGGAGCGGAGATGCACAGGGCAGAAAATATGCCCCAGTACTAGACTAGGCAAAAGAGAACTCCTTGTAGTGTGTACCAATTGTGGCCACAGTAATGCTTCCAGGAATTGTAAACAGTCTGACTTCAGGCTTCCAAATCCTACCCAATTTTACTTTGAGGGTCATGCTAAGAATTAATCTTTAGCTATTTGTCCCCCTTTTATCTAGTGTCAGGACATTATGTTGGGGGATTTCCCACTGCTAAGTAACAGGGCTATTAACCAGAATTATCCTATTTCCAGGCTTGGCTAGTATGTTTTTCCCAACTTCAGCCAGTGTTTGTAGCTAAAAGGATTGGATATTTAATTTGGGAGTAAATGTAGTGACTTGCTTTGCAGCAATGGAGATTTTCTTCTTCTAGCTTAAAGTCCCTCATTTCATTTTTCATGATAAAAAGACTTAGGTTGTCATATAAAGCTCACACTACTGTCTTCTGACTGTTATTCAAGGTTAGCCTGAAAGAAATAATCTATCAGACATCTAGAAAAACACTACCTCTTTGGAATTCAAACAAGAATTTCTCCCCAATTGTCAAAATGCCCTCAATTAAGAGCAGGAACAACATAGAACAATAATTTGGTCCATAAAAGCCATGTGAATCAGCTACTTATGGAGTAGGTGCTATGGAAACGTAGGGAGAAAGACACAACAAGCCAGGCAGGCCAATTAGAGCTGGAGCGGAGATGCACAGGGCAGAAAATATGCCCCAGTACTAGACTAGGCAAAATTTCTCCCACATATACTCCCAGCACCAGTGACTTAATATCCTTGGAATGCAGGGACTTTAAGGGAGAGGGGTGTGGAGCAGCTTCCAACCTGAAAAACCTGCTTCCCTAGTCCAAGGACAAGAGATGCTAGTGATACATTATGCAAATGAACCCTTAGAACCTACTATAGGTGGTGTCCTTTCTATACCACAGAAAGTTTCTAGATACACAGGAAAAGAAGAAATTGTGGAATATGATGGTAGGGCAGGGGAAGGACAATCCTTCAATTTGTAAGCACTTCATTAATTGACCACTCTCTTTTTACCCTTTGAGATCTTAAAGCAACACAGGGTACATGTGTAAGGCTTGCAAAGCAGATGAGGAGTCAGAGGTGGGCCCAACAAATGAAATTATTTTAATATGTTAGTAGTTTCAGGAGTATTTTCTGAGTTGTGACTGGGTTCATACCACACATTCTTTGCCAAAAGCACTCCTCATCAGGGAGTACTACTCAACTCACTTTAGAGAAGGGGAGTCAGGTCCTAAAAAGCTTGGGATGCAAAACCAAGCATGTATGCACATGCACTATAGCTTGGTACTGGAGGTGGAGGACAGGATTGTTGCAGGGCCCATTTCCTTTCTGCTTTCAGGACTTTGTCTCCCATGTGTTCTTAAATACAGACCTTCCAAACCCCGGTTTGGGGAAGAAAACTGGACAGAACAGTTTTTACTCAGGTTTACATGAATTCTGACTCAAGAAACAACCAATCAGGGCAGTTCTAAAGCCCCTTCTTTTATTCTTCCTCATGCCAGTACTCTTTTTCTTATCACTAGAAACTGTTCCTTCTAGAGCAGGCAAGGGAAAGAAAACTTAGAGAATAATGCCCCTTTTCCAGCTGTCATTGTCCTGAGAGCCTAGCTCAACATTCAGTGCCCTCTCAGTTGATTTTTTTCTTGCCTTTACCTCACGGAGTCATGATCCTTATTTATTACCAAATTTATCGCCACTTCCCAGGGTGAGGGGGGTAGGCAACTAGAGTAGGACATTCACCATTGTGTTATATCTCACCCCATGGGATTCTGTCCCTAATAAATCACTTAGTAGAAAATCAGTTGACATTGGATCTTCCAAAATATTTATGTACCCAGGAATAGGAATCCTTTCTGTGGGACTTTCTTTTATCATTTATATTACATATATTTGTAATATTTTCATGCCTTTCCTCCTGAAGGACCAGTACCACAGAATCAAACACTTTAAGCTGTAGAGTCTCCAGAGTGCACAGTGAAAGTATGTTATGGGTCTTGGTAATGGAGCATATACTGTGTAAAAGAAGGAAGCAGCAAGACCAATCTGTGTGAGATATGAGAACTAAGTGTAGAAAGAACATATCCCATGCATGAAACTAACCTCAGAAAAGCACTTTGTAATATACAAGGCATTTATACACAGTATCTATTACTGATGCATTATTGTTAGGACAAGCCATCTGAGCTGTACACATGCACTTGTTCTAGCCTTCAATTCACCAAACATTATTGAACTTTTAGTTTGTGCCATAAAAGCCTATATGGATATCTCAAAGTGCTATATACATACTGAACAACTTAAAAATCAGTCCCAAATATTTAGTGTAAGTAATGTTGGAGATAAACAGGCAATCTCATATATTATTGGTATGAGTGTAAAATATTGACACACCTTTTTGGAAGGTAATCTGTAAAAATTAAGTGGGCATGAATTTTGTCTCAGAATTTTAGCTTCTAGAAACTTTTCCTAAGGAAATATAGTCACAATTATACAAAGAAATACAGAAATGTCCATTGCTCCACAGTTCATGATGATGAAAAGTTGGTAACTTAAATTTCCATTTATGGGGAAATTATTAATATCTGCCAATTCCATAATTAGAATGCTGTTTAACCATTAAGAAGTATGAGGTAGATGCATACAGCATATGCTGAGTGAAAAGAGAAGTGACAACAGAGAGTTGCAGAACAAAATATATGATATTAGATGAAAAAAAATCGTGCAGAGGGCCAGTGGGCGGTATGGTGGTTAAGGTGTTGGATTCTCAAATGGCTGACTGGTTTGAGTTCTGGACCCAATGACTTAAAAATCACAACAAATAAAAAAATAAGTAAGTAAAGAAATGTTAAAAAAAAAAAAGAGCAGTGGTGTGTTTGTTTTGTTTTGTTTGTTTTTAAAGTGTCATGTAGCAGGGCTGGCAGATGATGTGGTGGTTAAGGTGCTGGACTTTCACATGGCTGACCATGGTTTAAGTCCTAGTCCTGGTGGCTGCTTTCTCACTTTACCTCTCTCTCTCTCTGGAAAAATTAAAATAATAATAATAATAATAATAATAATAATAATTAAATAAACAACCTTAAAAAAAAAAAGAATCATATAGGGCCAGTTGGTGGTGTGGTGGTTAAGACAGCTGGATCCCACATGGCTGGCATAATGATTCAAGTTCCAGACCCAGTGGCTTTCAAAACACTCTGGACATGTGTGCATACATGCCCCAAATCCTGAGGATGGTGGAGGAGAAGGAATTACTGTGTGTCCATCCCCCTGGGTGGGGTGATTTCTCACTTTCCCTCTCTCTGTTTCTCTCTGGCAAGTGCATGAGCCCTACAGCGAAATAAAATAAAAAGAATCATTCAAAATTTGGAAGCAAGAATGTGATGATAGGGATTATAATGCTCCCCTTTCCCCACAAAGATCTCCATGTCCTACTCCTTTGAACGTGAAGGAGGTTACATGACTGTGGGTAAGGTTGCTAGTCAGTTGACCTTCAAATGGAGAGATTACCCTGGATTATATGTGTGTGTTTGATATAGCCACAAATGTCCTTAGAGAAGGTGATGTGAAGATGCTGGCAGAGAGATTCGAAGATGCTATGCTGTTGACTTTGAAGATGAATGAAAAGACCATGAACCAAGGAATACAAGAAGTCAGCTCTAGAAGCTAGAAAAAACAAGGAAACACATCCTCCCGTATTGCCTCCAGAAGGAGTGTGGCCCTGTGACATGTTGATTTCAGCCCTGTGAAGTTGATTTCTAACTTCCAGAACTTTAAGAAAATACATGTGTGTTGTTTTAGACAACCTAATTTGTGGTGATTTACAACAGCACTATGAAACTTATGCAAAAGGAAAGATAATTATTACTTGATATTATAATGTCATGTTAAGAGTATTTTCTAATAGGCCTATCTATCCAGGTCTAGAGAATTATAATTTAGCACAATTGGTTAGGGTACTGTCCTTTTACAATTCTGTAAAACTAGTAAGATCCAATGGTATGTCTTTCTGTCCACTTAAAGAAAATAACACAGGGAGAAGAGGAAGAATGCATAGGCAGAATACTGAGGGGTTTTAGGCCAGTGAAAATACCCTGTATGATACTATAATAGTGGATATATATCTTTATACATTTATCTAAAACCATGGAATGTAAAACACCAATACTGTACCCTACTATAAACTATGGACATAGGGTGATCATGATGTATTAATGTAGGTTCACTGATTTTAACAAGTGTACCACTGTGATGGGGGATGTTGATCTGTGGAGGTGGTGGGTATATGGTAAATCTCTGTATATTCCTTTCAATTTTGCTGTGAAATTAAAACTGTCCTAAAAAATAAAGTATTTTTTAAAAACTGGGAGCATAACATTATTGAATAAAAAGAAAAACAGTTGTTGTGGTATTGACAGTTGATTGAATGGGACTGTCTGAGCTCCAAAATTGTAGTTTTAATTTGTTTAAAATTTATTTTTCCATGAAAGGGATACAGTGAAGGAGGGAGAAAGGAAAGGAGTGAGAGGAATATGAGGCACCCCAATAGGGTGTTCATGCCACAATTATGACCCTAGACTTAGTCAGTCAGGATCATGGGCATGCCCAGTAAGCATAGGGAGACGTTGGGATGTACGTGAACCAAAGACCTTTCCATTTCACTTTAGCATAAACAATGTTTTTAAAAAAGAAGACACCATGATTTTGGCTCTTACTGCCCTTTAGGACATTAACCAGCTTTGATTTTAACTCAGCAATCTTATTTTAGCATTCTTTTTTTTCTGACTACATGTAAAATGCTAGTTTTCATATCCTCTTTTGGGTTGACTTTGCCATCCTGTTGGTTTCCTCCTCAGTAAGTTAAATAAAACTTTGACAACATGCTGACTCTGTGTATGAAACTTGTGTTTCTTTAAAAAAATTTTTTTTTGAGAATTGAACAATGATTTTGTTTTTGTAAAACAAAACCAAAAACAAACAAAATAAAAACCAACCATTTGGGGACAGGGCAGTTGAAGGAAAATGCTCCAAACTCTTTCTAGCAGTTCACTGTTTGGGGAGGCAGGGAGATTATGGGGGATTTCTGCTGTGTCAAGTATTTTGCAATATATATACTTACATATAACTTTACATGATATTTTTAATCAGAACAATATAGTAGTTTAAAAATTAAACATATAAGGAAAATTATTTATACAGTGTGTGCCCTCAAAAAGTTTAAGATCTGGCTGAAGATAGAGACACATGCATCATACAACTAACTAGAAATATAAAGCAAGTTATTATAGGTGCCCTTGAAGAAAGAAGCCTACCTGTTGAACACTTACCAGATACTAGGGCCCATGTTGGATCTTTTATATACTTTCACTTTATCATCCCAATGACCCTGTGAGGTAGACGCTATCTACCTCCATTTTTCAGATGAAGAAGCTGAAGCTGAGTGAATTGTCCAATATCACACAACTACGAAAGATAGCCAGATTTTAAATCCTGGTCTTTCGGATTCTAAAGCTCATATTCTTTCCATTCTACCCCCCACTGTCTTTCATAGATGTTGGATCCCATCATCTGTACTGGGTGGGGCTGAAGTCACTGAATGTTTTATACTGACCTTTGGTTCTTTAAATGGGAGCAGCTTGGGCCTACCCCATGACCTAGCATTTGAGGGAGCCTGGGTCTCATATGGCATACTATGGTTTGAATCCCAGCCACTTCAGCTTCCAAAACACACAGAACATGTGTGTGTGTGTGCCCCCAAACCCCAACAGGATGGAGAAATGGAGAAGATATTGTGGCATGACCATGCCTCATGGGGCGGGGACATTCTTCCTTTCCTTCTCTCTTTGTCTTTCTGTTTTTTTTTTTTTCTCTCTCTCTGGCAAGTACATATGGCCTCTGGAAATTAGAAAAAGAAAAAAAGGGCAAGTTCATTCACACGCCACATAGAAGGGACCAAGAAAAAATGTTTAATAGACACAAGAGTGCATATAAACAAGGTGAATAGGTTATGGAATGGTATACCACCCAGGCACGTGTGCGTGTATGCTCAAAATCTCGAGAGGAGATTGAAGGAGAAGAGATTGCGGTGTGACCATCCCCCGGGGGGGGGGGATTTCTTGCTTTCTGTCTCTCCAGTGAGCACATGCACCCAAGCAAAAATCTCTCTCTCAAAAAAGAAAAACTATGTTGTACTTCAAAAAGATGCATAACAATTAAATGTGATTAAGAAATTATAAAACAAGAAAATGGAAAAAGAAGTATATATTTAAAAAGAAGGGAACATGCAAAAGGCACCTGTGTCTAATATTTACTCAAACCAGTGTATGGCTTAGTCTCTTCAATGAGGTTCTCTGCCAACCATGCATTCATATCTTTGGCTTTGGACTCCAAGTCCTCCTTGTTTTCTGGACCCATTTGGCTCTGCTTCTCTAATTTACCAACCTCTGCTTGCCTCACTTGACTCTACAGCTTACATCCTCATTAGCTCACTTGCCAATGAGACATTCCTCCCACAAGCCTCAACTCCCAGGCACCCACACCTGCTAGACAAGTTTTTTTGTCTCCCAGGCAGGAGAGTGGGATTGAACAGACAGAGCTAGATCAGAAAATGAACTTCCCTGGGAGGGGCATGGAAGAATCATGTACTTAGGGAGCCAAGCCAGGAATTCAGTGCCAGAGCAGAAAAGCAAGAATTTATTTATTTATTTATTTTTAAATTTTTTTCTTTGAGAAGTTTTTGCTATAGGGCGTGTGCACTCGCCAGACAGACAGAGAGAGATAGAGAGACAGAAAGTGGGAAATCACCCCCCAGGGGGGATGGCCATGCCGCAATCCCTTCTCCTCCATTCTCCTCTCGGGATCTTGGGCACGCACGCACACGCACCCGGCGTGAGTTTTAAGCCACCGGGTCCAGGACGTGAACCGTGGTCGACTACGTGGGAGTCCAGCGACATAGCCATTACGCTAACTGCTGGTCCCCGAAAAGCAAGAATTTATTTAAGCATGAAGTTGAGGACCAGTCCATGACCTGGTGGTTAAGGCAGCTGGATCCACATAGATGACCCCATGGTTTGAATGCTGGACCTGGCAGCTTGAGGAAAACACTGGATGTGTATTCATGCATGCCCAAAAACCCTGACAGAAGGGAGGTGGAGGAGAAGGAATTCCTTATAGTGAGGTGCTTTGTTGCTCTCTCTCACTCTCTGTCCCTGTCTCTCTCTCCAGTGAGCATGCAGTATCCTTTGGCAAATAAATAATAATAATAATAATAAACATTAAAAAGAAAAAAAGAATTAAGTTGAAAGCTGGGCTTTGAAGTATGGGAAGGTAAATTACGGGGCAAATCTGAAGTCTATGGGTGTAACCTGGGCTGTAAACCAGTGAAGCATTGTGTACTGAGACAGGAACTGAAGGAATGCAAATGCTTGGCTATAAATGAATACTTCTGAGTGAGGTTCTGAGTTTTATTGCCTAATCATTGGCGCAGTGTAAGGTAATGGGATAAAGCAAAATGCTATGGCAACACTGGAGCAAGAGAGCTTCAATTCTGACTGAGGAGATGAGGAGAAGTACACAGAGGATGTGAGACTTGAACTAAGCCTTGAAGGATAAGTTGGATTTCCACTGGTGGTGGTGGGTGGAGGTCCATTTAGTAGAGGGAACTTTACCAGCAAAGACAGAGCCATCAAAGTTCATGACATAGAAATTCACTGAACAGCAAGCAGTTACAGTGTGGTTGGAATATAGTACAAGATATTATAGGCTCATTTACTGCTCCACACCTGAATAACCACTTCTCCAAAGGACTGTGGCCCCTTTCAGGGATATCGAAAGACCAAAGAACGAGTACTAAGAGTTTCTGTTGGGTTGTCATTGCTTCTAGGCTTTTCAGTGGAAATAATCAGGAAGAACATTGTTTTTTAAAATGGCCCATCATGGGTCAGCAGGCAGAGTGGAAATTAAGGCAGCTGGATCCCACATGGCTGACTTTGAAGTTCGAGTTCTGGACTCACGGCCTCAAAAATCACACTAATGCTTGTGTATGCATACCCAAAAATCCCTAGAGGAGAATGGAGAAGAAATTGAGGCATGGCCATCCCCCTGGGGAGCGTGACTTCTCACTTTCCTGTCTCTCTCTCTCTCTCTCTGGCAAGCACATGTGTCCTATAGTGTCCTATAGCAAAAAAAAAAAAAAAAAAAGACCTACCACCAGTTAAGGGACCTGGATCCCAAATGGTGGACCATGGTTCAAGTACTGGCTCCAATAGCTTGGAAAACACACTGGGAGCATATGTGTGTGTGCCGCATGACCATACCCCACTGAGGGTATGCTTTCTTTCTCTCTCTCTTCCTCTCTCTTTCTGGCAAGTGCATGTACTCTCTGGCAATTAAAAAATTAAAAATATAATAAATTTATAATGGCATTTTCTATTCAAATGTAATAGTATAGGAGACTACCTAATTATTTTATATTTAAATCTTTTTTGCTATTACCCTGAGAATCTTGGTTTTTAACTATATTCACCTGGTTATTAGCTTAATTCTGAATAAATCAATAATAATTTCAAAATTATAATACTTATATTACTATTAACATCAAAGCAATAGAAAGTAATTTAAGATTTCTTTGTGGTTCATTTTGTCCTTGAACCATATATCACTACGGATATATGGTCAAAATACCAAGTTTTAAAATAATTTGAATATCTTCTTTCTATGATTATGCCACCAACTTGATATGCAGTGAGATTCATTTGTTTCAGTTTTTTTTTTTCTTTAGGGTTTGTTTCTTATTTCCCCTTAGTGTAATTTAATTTTTTGAAGGTTTTGCCATAGAGCATGTGCACTCACTGGAGAGAGACAGAAAGAGACAATGAGAGGGAAAGTAAGGAATCAGCACCCAGGGGGATGGCCATGCTGCAATCCCTTCTCCATTCTCCTCTCAGGACTTTGGGCATACATGTACTCATGCCCTGGATGATTCTCAAACCACCAGGTCTGGGACTTGAACTATGGTTGGCCATGTAGGAATCCAGTGCCCTAAACAGCATGCCACCTGCTGACCCCAAACTAATTTTATTTTTAATTATGCTTTCGAAGTCAAAGCTAGGTAACAAGGTACATTCAGAGAAATTTGGTTGCATCGGTGATAGGAATAGAAGTTAGATTTTATTAGATTTTGGGTTACACATTTGTTATTTCTTTTTTTCTTTTTAAAATTTACTAAAGGGCATGTACATGTGCTGGAGATGGAGAGGAAGAGATAGAGAGAGAGGAAAAGAGAGAAATCACCATCTCCCCTTCTCCAGGGATGGGCGGGGGATGGCCATGCCACAACCCCTTCTCGGCTCTCTCAGGATTTGGGGCATACATGCACATGTGCCTGGTGTGTTTTTCTTTTTTTCTTTTTTGCTATAGGGCACGGTGCGTTCGCCAGACAGACAGAGAGACAGAAAGCGAGAAATCACCCCCCAGGGGGGATGGCCACGCCACAATCCCTTCTCCTCCATTCTCTTCTCAGGATCTTGGGCACGCATGCACACATGCCTGGTGTGAGTTTTAAGCCACCGGGTCTGGGACGCAAACCACAGTCAACTACATGGGAGTCCAGCGACATAGCCATTACGCTAACTGCTGGTCCCTCTGGTGTGTTTTTCAAGCCACCAGGTCTGAAATTCATAATGCAAAGTTGGCCATGCAGAATCCAGCTGCCTAAACCTCCATGCTACCTGCTGGCCCTATATAATTAATATTTCTTATATAAACATATATTTAATAGTTATGTAATATTTATATATATATATGTATATATATATATATATAATTGGTTGAGCCAAAAATAACTGTAAAGTAAAAGTTATAAGGAAAAAATAATTTTATTGGTTTCACAAAGCTAGCATCAAATAAGGATCAAGCCCTGGGGCATAAGGTCAGACCTGGTAGAAACATGGCCAGATGGAAATAGCCACA
>NW_006203595.1:190870-194481 GCF_000334495.1 Tupaia belangeri chinensis | reverse complement strand
GCCTTTGAAAAAGCCAGGAGTTTTTTTAACATTGGATTTTCAGAAAAATCATGGCGTGTTTTTTCTATGCTAAATGTGGCATGACTTTTCCGACAACCCAATAGTATAAATTACAATATGTGTAGTTGTTCTGAAAGAGTTTACATTGGACTAAGAAAACAGAGGGTCTTATGTAGATTGGGGAAGGACAAGAATGGGTGAAAAGCCATTAGCAGAAACTGTCTGAAGCAACGTACTGGCAGTGATGGTAGGTAGTCTATACAGCATGATGTGTGATCAGCCTAAGGTAGACTGCAAACCTGGAATTATCTTGAGAAAGAATGTCTTGTGACAGTCACGGAATCAGAGAATAACTGCAACTGATAAACAGGCAGGTCAGCCACCTATTTTCCCATATAGTTCTCTAGCCCTTATTTTTTAAAGTTTTATATACCAATCTCTTGTCTAGATGAACTTTATTGTCTCTTTTTTTTTTTGGAGAGGTTTTCGCTATACGGCTCGTGCGCTCACCCGACAGGCAGAGAGAGACAGAGAGACAGAAAGCGAGAAATCACTCCCCATGGGGGATGGCCACAACGCAATCCCTTCTCCTCCATTCTCCTCTCGAGATCTTGGGCACGTACGCACACGCGCCTGACGTGAGTTTAAGCCACCGGGTCTGGGACTCGAACCGCGGTCGACTACGTGGGAGTCCAGCGACATAGCCATTACGCTAACTGCTGGTCCCGAACTTTATCTTCTCAACACACACAGACACACACACACAAAGATGGCATACTATACAAACCGTTTTCTACCTTGCTTTGTTTCACTTAATAGATCATGGTGATCATTCCATGTCAGTATATGAAGATTATCTTCATTCCTTTTTATAACTTTATTACTTCATTACATGGGTATATTGGACTTCCTTCAGTCTTTTGAGACTGTAAATGATGTCATTGAATAGCAATGGGCACATGCCATTTTACATTTTTTTCCCAGTATATCTTTGGAATAGGTTCTGAAATGTGAGATTGCTCTATGTATGTACGTGTGATTTTACTAGATATTGATAAATTTCTTCCATAGAGGATATTATTCCATTACATTCCTCCACAGCAATGTTTGAGAGTCCAGGCTTCTTTGCATTTCTCCATAAGCTCAGGTGGATCAAGTTGGCCTTTATAAAACAAGAGCGACTTCACTTTCCTCATTACTCATCCCAAAGAAATATACCAGATCTAGGGACCAGCAGTTAGCATAACGGCTATGTTGCTGGACTCCCACGTAGTCAACTGCTGTTTGCGTCCCGGACCCGGTGGCTTAAAACTCACGCCGGGCGCGTGTGTGTGCGTGCCCAAGATCCTGAGAGGAGAATGGAGGAGAAGGGATTGTGGCATGGCCATCCCCCCTGGGGGGCGATTTCTCGCTTTCTGTCTCTGTCTCTCTCTCTCTGTCTGTCTGGCGAGCGCATGTGCCCTATAGCGAAAACCTCTCAAAAAATGAAAAAAAAAAAAAAAAGAAAAGAAAAGAAAAGAAAGAATCCTTCATGGGAAGACTTGTCTTGTTATGAGCCACTTCTCGAGCTGCATAGCTTTCTGGCTGCCTGGAGCTGAGGAAGGTACTAAAACATGTTAAACAGCCCTGACAGCCTGATTGAGTCCACATTACCTGCTGCCTATGCACACCCGTGTCCAGAGGGCATAACTCACTATGCACAAGGCAGAATGGAATATTGAAAGTGTACCTTTATGTTTCCCTAAAGTATTTGTTTTCTGTTCATTATTATCAATTTTGAAATAAACCCATCGGAGGCTCCCCAAAAGACAAACCCATCATTGTTTCCGATCTTTCACCTTGGCATTTGCCTTTGCGTCCATTCGCTGCTTCCCCTTGTCTTTCCTTGGTGCTCTCGCCATCTTGTGGCAGGTCAGCAGGCCCAAGAAATATATCAACTTTTCATTATGAAAATAAATTCCAAAGTCCTTACCATGTTGTATTTATATATGTGCAACACTTTACACTGTCTATAATTTACTTCAAAATATTTATGTACCAACTGTGTAATATATCCTATTTCATTTATTCTAAGATGTGTTTTTTTGTTTTATTTTGTTTTTAGATTTTGGCCATAGGGCATGTGGGCTCACTGGAGAGAGAGAGACAGACAGATAGACAGATATAGAGAGAGGAAAAGTGAGAAATCACCCCCCCACACACGGGGGATGACCATGCTGAAATTCCTTCTCCTCCATTCTCCTCTCAGGACTTTGGGCATGCACATACATGTGCCTGGTGTGAGTTTTAAGCCACGAGGCAAGGCCCAGGACTTGAACAGCAGTTGGCAATGTGGGAGTCCAGTGCCTTAACCACTGTGGCCCCTTTTTTCACTTATCACTTCTGAAATTCGAGTGAATTTTACCACTAATAATATGTGTGGGAGTCCAGTGCCTTAACCACTGTGGCCCCTTTTTTCACTTATCACTTCTGAAATTCGAGTGAATTTTACCACTAATAATATGTTATTGGGACCAGCAGATGGTATGGTGGTTAAGTTGCTGGACTCCCACATGGCCAATGGTGATTCAAGTCCTGGACCTGGCGGCTTGCCTTCACATTCTCTCTCTCTCTCTCTCTCTCTCGTGAATACACACACCCTGTAGCAAATAATAATAATAATATGAATAAAATTAAATAATTCTTTTAAAAAAGTTATTTATTGGGGCCAGCAGGTGGCATAGTGGTTAAGGCACTGGAATAGTCAATCGCACTTGGAGTCCCAGACCTGGAGGCTTGAAAATCACATTGGCTCTGTGTATGTGTGTGCCTAAAATCTGAGAAGAATGGAGGAGAGGCGATTGCAGTATGGCCATCCCCCCAGGGGATGATTTCTTACTTTCCCTTTCCCTCTCACTATATCTCATTATCTCTGGTGAGTACATGTGTCTCTATGGAAAAACCTTAAAATAATAATAATGTGTTATTTACCAGCCTGGTAGTGCAGTGGCTAAACACTGTGCATATGGAGCTGGATCCCACTTGGCTAACTATGGTTAAGATCCTGGCCCTGGAGCTATGAACACACATAGGCATTTGTGTGTGTCTAAAATCCTGACGGATTAGAAAAATGCAGGAAAACGCTTGTGGTGTGACCATACCTTATTGGGAGTTGTGCAATCTCTCTCTCTCACTTTCTCTGGCAAGCCACATATCCTCTGGCAATGAAAAAATAATCTGTTCTAGTTTAATTGACAGCAGTTTTTCTTTCTTGAGTCATCAAAGAATGATGGCTCTTACAACTTGTGACATCTTGGATTTATAGAATCAACTTAATGAAACACTGTTTCTGTTTAGAAAACATCTTTAGAGGGGCAGGTGGCATGGTGGTTAAGGGTGTTGTACTCCCACAAGACCAACTGCAGTTTGAGTCCTGGACCTGACAGCTTGCTTTCTCATTTTCTCTCTCTTTCTGTCCCTCTCTGGTAAAATTAAAAATAAGTAAGTATGGGAACCAGCAGTTAGCGTAATGGCTATGTCGCTGGACTCCCATGTAGTCGACCGCGGTTTGCGTCCCAAACCCGGTGGCTTAAAACTCACGCCAGGCGCGTGTGCGTGTGTGCCCAAGATCC
>NW_006203595.1:189699-190816 GCF_000334495.1 Tupaia belangeri chinensis | reverse complement strand
TTTTCTGTCTCTATGTCTCTCTCTGTCTGTCTGGCAAGCGCACATGTCCTATAGTGAAAAACCCCTCAAAAAAAAAAAAGTAAGTAAATAAATAAATCCAAATAAAACAAGTCTTTAAAAAAAGAATGGTCTTGTAGGAAAAAGAAACATCTTTTGAAATACTATTCTAGGGTAGGGCAGTACAGGTAGGAAGAAGGGATTTCATTTAGTATATGTTTTAAAGTGGAGGAGGAAGTGGCAATGTTTATTTATATTGGTAAATAATTTTTATAAAGAATCATTTATTTTATTTAATTTATTATTATTATTATTTAATTTGAACAGAGAGAGACAGAGGGGAGGGTAGTGAGAAAGCAAGCCACCAAGTATTGCAGTTGGCTATGTGGGAGTCTAGTGCCTTAACCACCATGCTACCTGCTGGCCTCTATATTGGTAAATAATTTTTACAATTAATTATAAATTTGTTTTAATCCAAACTCCAGGGATGGTTAGTGAACATTTGAATCATGTTAATTAGATGTGACTCTTCCACCAGTGGGAAGTCACCTGAAACTACTGTAAAAATACTCCAGACACAAAATGTCAAGTCAAGAATGTGAGCGAGAAGCCATCAGAGAAGTGACTCCCCGAGGTGAATTTTCCTCTTTATGTTTATTTGTAGGGGCATAAAGAAACAAGCTTGTTCATCCTTTTTAGAAGTTACAAAGTAGTAAGGGTAACTGCGTCAGCAAAGAACGATAAGATAAAGGGCAGGATGCAATGTCCTCTTCAAGATCATTCTCACAGGGATTCGGTCTGAGAGAAATGGGAGGAATGGCCGGGGCTATGAAGATAGCAACAATCACACCATCCTTGGTCGTTTGTGAGCCTGGGACAAGAGATTACATTCACTCAGGAGGCCGGCTGTTGTTTGCAAGCAGCAAGCAAAGGTAACATTCGTTCATCAGCGTTTGTGCCTGATTTTCACAGCACATTAGCTCTGGGACTGGACGTTTCCTTCCTCATTAAACTGGAGTTCTTAAAGAGACATATCAGAAATTATTTATCCATGCAATTTTTTTTCTTTCTTTCTTTCTTTTTTTTTTGGAGAGGTTTTCGCTATAGGGTGTGTGCGCTC
>NW_006203595.1:185483-189552 GCF_000334495.1 Tupaia belangeri chinensis | reverse complement strand
GGGTCCGGGACGTGAACTGCAGTCGACTACGTGGGAGTCCAGCGACATAGCCATTACGCTAACTGCTGGTTCCCAATTCATGCAGTTTTATAAGTGATAGATTTTTGCTGTTCTCCCACAATTAGGAATACATACACAGCAGTGATTAGTTAGCATTTGAAAGCTTCTGTTCAGATGTCTACATCCCAAAGGTACCTATATCCCAGGATGTTCACATTTTCCTATCTGAACGTGCAATAAACTGAGTTATTTTTTTAAAATAATGATTTATTAATTGTATTTATTATTATTATTTTTATATTTTGCTATAGGTCACATGAACTCACCAGAGAGAGACACAGAGAGAGAGAGAGAGAGAGAAAGTGAGAAAGCAAGGCGCCAGATTCAGGACCAGAAAGCAAGGCGCCAGATTCAGGACCAGCACCATGGTTGGTCCCGTGAGAGTTCAGTACCTTAAACACCATGCCACCTGCCAGTCCCAAGAGTTCTTAAAATATATACCATAGGCCCTTTTTTTTTTCTTTCTTTTTTTTTTTGGAGAGATTTTCACTGTAGGGCACGTGCGCTCGCCAGACAGACAGAGAGAGACATAGAGACAGAAAGCGAGAAATCACCCCCCAGGGGGGATGGTCACGCCGCAATCCCCTCTCCTCCATTCTCCTCTCGGGATCTTGGGCACGCACGCACACGCGCCCGGCGTGAGTTTTAAGCCACCGGGTCCAGGACACGAACCGCGGTCGACTACGTGGGAGTCCAGCGACATAGCCATTACGCTAACTGCTGGTTCCCTACCATAGGCCCTTTTGACCAACGGGTGAAACCTTTTGTGAGTCATGATTTTAAATGCACAAAATAAAATAAATTTATTACAATTAAAATCATTTTGGTCCTACTTATGATGGAGTAGTACAATACTCGTCAATGCTGGAAGCCATATGAAAGGCTGGGGTTCAATTCCCAGGTCAACTTGTACACTCCGGGCATGCATATGCACCTGTGATCCTTGCTGGCTAGGAGAGATGGAGAGAGGCTTGATGAGTGAGACCCTGTTGAAGATTCTTGTCTCCCTTTCTCTCTCCAATTGTGTTGAAATACAGTTATGAAAATATTAAAGAGGATGTTTTGGTTGAAGGTCACATTAAGCTGTGAGCTGCTATGAGGGCATCTTTAGGAGTCAGCACTATGGCAGAAGGCATCAAGACCAAAATTAAGAACTATAGGACTGCCTCTTTTGACAGCAGTTTCCCCAGCCAGAATCAGACCAGGAATTTCTGGCAGAACTACCGGAACTTCTACTCCTGTGAAAATGTAATGACTGCTAAGGGGGGGGTGACATCTCTGTATGTGAATAGTACCAGCACGTGTACAAGTCCCTCTGCCCCATATCCTGAGTCTCAGCCTGGGACCACCACTAGGCAGAAGACATGTTTCCTAGGAAGATCTGAACTGGCTCCTTCCAAACTCTCTTCTGCCCTCTTTCCTGCCAGGTAGTAAAGGGGAACCTGGGTACACGGTGATCCCTACCCTGGGACCCTGAACCATAACTTAACTAATAAAAACTCTTTGGAAAAGTGAAAAAAATATATACAATTTATGACATATTAAATGTGTGTTTGTTTTTTTTCCCTCAGCTTTATTAAGGTATAATCAGCAAATAAAAATTGGACTTATTTACAGTGTTCATTGAAATATGTTGATGTAGGTATACATTGTGAAATGACCAAGTCAAGTTAATTAACATATCCATCACCTCACATACTTGCCTTATTTTTGTGGTGACATTTAAGATCTATACTCTTGGGGGCTGGCAGGTAGCATGGTGGTTAAGGTGTTGGACTCCCATTTGGCTGATCACTGTTCGAGTCCTGGACCTGGCAGCTTGCTTCTCCTGCCCCCTCTCTGGTCAAATTAAATAATAATAATAAATAAAATTAAATCAATAATTTAAAAAATATCTATACTCTTAGCAATACTCAAGTATATAATGCATGGCTATTAACTATAGTTACCATGCTGTACAATAGATCTCCAGAATTTATTTATCCCATCTAACTGAAACTTTGTACATTTGGCCAACATCTCCCCAGTGTCCCGACCCAAACCCCTGATAATCACTAATCTAGTCTTTGCTACTATTTATTTATTTGGACAGAGGGTGTATGCAAGAAACACAGAGAGAGATGGAGAGGGGAAAGTATCACACCACAATACCTTCTATTCTACGTCTTTATCCAGGAATTGGGGCATGTACCCACACATGCCTAGAATGTTTTTCAAGCCACTGGGGCTGGAATTGTAACCGTGATTGGCCATGGGAATGGGCTCCCTTAACCACTAGGCCATGGAGCTGGCCCTACTCTTTGCTTCTATGTGTTCGACCTTCTAGGATTTCACATGTAAGTGAGATCATATGGTATTTGTATTTCTGTGCTTGGCTTATTTCACTTAGCATAGTGTCCCCCACCCCCATTCATCCATGTTGTCACAAATGGTAAGATTTCCTTTCTTTGTTATCTATTTGTTTGCAGTCACATGCACTCACCAGAGAGAGACAGAGAGAGGGAGGAAGCATCTCCCCACAGTGCGATAAATTAGGGGCCAAGAACTGTGGATAAGGCACTGAACTCCCACATGGCTGACCATCGTTTGGGTACCTAATCTGGCAGCCTGAAAATCATGCCAGATGTGTGTGTGTGTGCATGTGTGCATGCCCCACATCCTGAGAGGAGAATGGAGGAGAAGGGATTGTGGTATGGCCATCCCCTCAGGGGTGAATTTTCACTTTGCCTCTCTCTGTCTCTCTCCAGTGAGCACATGCACCCTAACAATACATAGGCAACAAGTAATCCAATTTAAAAATGGACAAAGGACTTGAATCGACTTTTTGCAAAAGAAGACATATGAATGATCAACAGATATATGAAAAAAAACTATTTAACATCACTAGTCATCAGAGAAATGCGAGTTAAAATCACAATGAGATATCACTTCATATCTATTACAATTATTGTTATCAAAAGAGAAAAGATAAGAAATGTTGGTCAAGATGTGGAGAAAGGGAGCACTTATACACTATTGGTAAGAATGTAAATTAATGGAAAACAATAGGAAGGGTCTTCAAAATATTTAAAACAGAACTACCATTTGATCTAGCAGTCCTGATTCTGGGTATATATTCAAAGAAAATGAAATTAACATAGTCATGTGTCACTCAACAATGGGAATAATCTTCGAGAAATGTGACATTAGATTTCATTGCTGTGTGAACATTGTAAAGTATGCTTACATACAGACAGTTGGTGGCACGGTGGTAATACACCAAGACTCACATGGAAAGATCCTGAGTATGCATTCTAGGACCTCCCTGTGCACGCTGGGCATGAATGTGCATACCCATAATCCAGTATGGCTGAGACTGGGAATAGTACGCAGCATGAAGACTCTGTTTGGTGTGTAAATCTCTGTGTCTCTTTCTCATAGGAGAAATAAATGAAAACTTTTTAAAAAGTATACTTACACAAACCTAGGTGGTTTAGCCTACTACACACCTAGGCTATATGGTATAGTCTATAATTATCTTACAGGATCACTATTGTATATGTAGTTCAGCTGACATACCTTAATGTGCCTAGATAGACCACCCATTACGAAAAAAGAGGACCTTTTCTATTAAATCAACTCACTCAGCAAAGGTCAAGAAACAAAGCTGACTTCCAATGGAGATTCTACTCATTTTACTATCCACTTTGAGTTCTGACCTTCCTGGAGATAGAGGGATGAACTTAATGACTTCCCACCTGCCTCCCAGCTCTAGGCTGTAAGACTTATGACAGATGCTAAGATATATTGATATCTAAACAAATCTCTTGAGGGCTTTTGACTATTGTTTGTTTTCATATCTCCTTAACAACTAAAAGAAGAGCCTAGTGAACTTTTTGATGTTTATCCAATTAAAATTCAGGCTTTGGGGACCAGCAGTTAGTGTAATGGCTATGTCGCTGGACTCCCACGTAGTTGACCGCGATTCGCCTCCGGACCCGGTGGCTTAAAACTCATGTAGGGCGGGCAG
>NW_006203595.1:182952-184219 GCF_000334495.1 Tupaia belangeri chinensis | reverse complement strand
TAAACTATAAAAAAAAAAGAGAAGAGGATAGAGAAAGATAGCAAGTGAACAATAGAGGGGATGTTAGTGAGAAACAGATATGGTTTATTATCTGTTGAAGATGACGTGTATAGTATTCTCCACTGGACTGGTACTGGAAGTATTTCATGATGGGTGAAGTCTTTTAACAAGCAAAATGAGAAATAGTGATTGACTGTTTTAAAAAATTATAATAATAATAATTATTGGGAAATGCATGGAAAAGACTTTGAATGATAAAGCGGGAGTAAGAAGGAGAGAGAAAAGTTGACTTTTAAAAAAGTTTCTTAAAAGACAAGTCTTTTTAAAGTAAATGGAAAAAGGAATTTAATTAAATAATTTATGAGATTCATTCACAAATTTCTTAAACTCATGTAGGGTGCATGTGCATGCATGCCCAAGATCCCGAGAGGAGAATGGAGAAGGGATTGTGACGTGGCCATCCCTCCTGGGGGGTGATTTCTCGCTTTCTGTCTCTCTGTCTCTCTGTCTGGCGAGCGCACGCCCCCTATAGCAAAAAACAAAACAAAACAAACAAACAACAAAAAAAAACCTTCTCCTCCCCACCCACAAAAAAAAAAAATCAGGCTTTGGGTCAGCAGGTGGCATGGTAGTTAAGGCGCTAGATTCCCACATGACTTATCATGGTTCAAGTCCTGGGCCTGGCAGCTTGAAAATGATGCCAGTTATGTGTGCCTGCAGGCTCAACATTTTGAGAGGATAATGAAGGAGAAAAGATTGTGGCATGGCCATCTCACCTGGGGGAGTGCTTTGTAGCTTTCCCTCTTTCTTTCTCTCTGCATGCCCTATGGCAAAAACCTTTTAAAAAAAAATCAGGGTTTTTCTGTAACAAAAAGAAAGATTGTTCATAGTTTGTGAAGATTTAAGTAAGAAGGTGGGAGAAAAGTTGACTTTTAAAAAAGTTTCTTAAAAGACAAGTCTTTTTAAAGTAAATGGAAAAAGGAATTTAATTAAATAATTTATGAGATCCGTTCACAAATTTTTCCCATTTAATGTTTTTCCAAACCTGCTTCAGTCAGTGGTTTATAAGCCTTTGTGGGTTGCAGACATCTTAGATCAATGCATGGTGAATTTAATGTGCACATAAATCAACTTGGTGATCTTGTTAAAAGGAAAATTCTGATTTAGTAGGTCTGGAAAGGGCCTCATGGGAGTGGATCAAGTGGTCTTCAAGCTTCCCCATTTAGGCACCTACTTTTGCTTCAACCAATTTTCAAATGCGCAGTTG
>NW_006203595.1:174749-182757 GCF_000334495.1 Tupaia belangeri chinensis | reverse complement strand
TTCTGGCGAGCGCACACGCCCTATAGCAAAAACCTCTCTAAAAAAAAAAAAAGAAAGAAAGAAAAAAAAATGCCCAGTGTGCTTCTGTTTTCAAAATTTTTCTGCTGCAGTAACCCATTCTAACTGTCTGAATCTTTTTGTTTTTATCTAACCTTCAAATTTACCTCTCCTGGGCCCCTTTCTCTCAGACCTTGCCCTCTGTGAAAACCAAGTGAGTTATAGGTGATTATTGGGTTGAACAGGGATTAGTGGGTTGATGCATTAGTTTTCTCTCTCTCCCATAGACAACCAACCCCACGTATTCCCTCCCAGCAGTTAAACACTGTATGGAGGGAGCTTAGTTCCCGATGCCAAACATGCTTTAAATCCTGGTCTTGGCAGCTTGAAAAAAACATGCAGGGTGCATATGCATGCACATCCAAAAACCTAATGAGATGGGAAAAGAAAGGATTGTGGTATGTGATCAGGCCTCAGGCCCCATTGGGGGGTATTTTCTCTCTCTCTCTGTCTCTGTCTCTCTCTCTCTCGTATGCACTTTTTTTTTTAAGGTAATCGTGGATTTTTAAGGTAATCATGGAATTTAACCACAGCTTCTGTGAGCAAAGCTTTTTCCTAAGAGGAATAATTGCAATGGTAAGTATTTTTCTTAGACTAATGGAAAGGCTATTTTTTTAGTGGGATGGGGAGGAGTATAAATTAAAATTTCTCAAAATATGAGAAGAAAAGAGTTAAGAAGAAAAATAGAGAAGTAAGACATTTAAGGGACACAGAAATGGATAATTGTCTATTGATGATTACGTGTATGATATCTTCAACCAGACTGGTGTGAAGTGTGTTCATGTTGGGTAAATTCACTTTACAAGCTGTAGTGATGTATAGTGATTGAATGTATAAAATAAATTAAAATTTATATATATATATATATATATGTATATATACGTCTCACTGCAAATAATATTTTCTTACTTTAGAACTGAAACCATGGAACTGTCCAATGACCAGCTATTTCATGGTTATGTTCAAAGGATTTACCTTTCCAAAGAAAGGGAAGCAGCAGAGATCCTAGCACATGTTTCCTTGCAGATGATAGTACATTACTTTATATTAATTGAAGTATAAGAGATCCTGATAACTATGAAAATTATTCATTCAACAATTTTCCTATAATTTCTTCATTTTGGTAGAATTGAAACTAGTTATCTAAAATTATTTATTTAGGCCTTCAAATCACATCATAAAATATTTTAAATGATTTATTCTCAACCTTACTTAAAGGAACAAAAATGGGCTCCTCAAGAGATGAATTTGTGGAGCTAGTAGGTGATGTGTTGGTTAAGGTGCTGGACTCCCACATGGCCGACTGTGGTTCAAATCCCACACCCAGTGGCTTGAAAATCACACCGGGAATGAGTGCATGCATGCTCAAAATTCCAAGAGAAGAACTGGAGGAGAAAGGGTGGTGGCATGGCCATCCCTCCCCCACACAGAGAGGTGATTTCTCACTTTTTCTCCCACGGTCTCTCTCTATCTCCCTCTGGTGAGTGCATATGCCCTATGTCAAAAACCTTAAGAAAAAAAGAGAGAGCGCTGAATTTGCTATACTAGAAATGAACGCACATCTGCTCTACCTATAACATACCTACACCACCAGGTCATTTGATGCTGTCAACCTAATAAGAAGACTCTGGCATAGTAAGTGAAATAAAAGTGGTTTATTTGCATCAATGCTTATGATGAATTGCCCAAATGAACAGACTCTGATTTCCCACATGCTCATCCACATGACAACCAAGAAAAGATGGTTTATAGAACAAAAAGAAGGGCAAGTAGAGGGGCGGTTTGTCAAGAGTTTACATTGGCCCATCTAAAATAACGCAGGCAGGACCAGCAGATGGTGTGATGGTTACGGTTCGAGTTCTGGACCTGGTGACTTAAAAGTTATGCCAGGTGCATGTGTGTGTGTGCCCCAAATCCCAAAAGGAGAATGATCTTGATCACCCCCCCACCCCCCAGGGAGTGATTTCTCGCTATCTGCTCTCTGTCTCTCTTTCTTTCTAGTGATTGCATGTGCCCTATAGCAAAAACCTCTCTTAAAAAAATAAATAAAATAACACAGGCAACTGATTGGCTATATCTTATTCCTTACATCATGAACTCTGAGAACACTAGGATGAAGGTAGTGTCGAGGTCATAGTGTAGCATTACATTTTGTTTGCTGTAAGCTAAAACATGCCTTTTGGCCAATAACCCTGATAGGTGTGGGGCAGAAGCAAACTCTCAGGCTCGTGTTCAATCAGGCTTTTACAATTTAAATGAACCACATATTCTGCAGACTGTTCTGAACTGCATTTCTTTCAAAGTGCTCACCACAGCTCTGTGATGGAAGAAGTAAAGACTGGGAACTACATGGATCTTTCCACCATTGAGTCCCCAGACCCCTCTCCTGACCTAGAGTCACTTCTCATGTTTTTTCTTCTTTCTTTCTCTCATTTCTAAAAAAATAATAATTTATTTATTTAATTTTATTTGTTACCATTTTTTTTCTTTTTACTTTTGTCTACATTTATTTTATGCTGACTTTATTCCCGTGCCATAAGTTTTTGTTTCTTCAGTTTCTTTTGGGATATCTTTTTCTTCTGTGCAACTTCCTCTTCTGGTTTAGGAACAATTGCTCCTTTTCAGTGAGGATCATCTCGATGTGGCAGGGGGAGCTCATGTATGGGTTAATCCGTCCATGAGCTCTGTAAGTACTATGGCGCATCTTTGGTGCCTTATTCACCTGAATGTGCTCAATGACCAGAGAATCTACATCTAACCCCTTAAGTTCAGCATTACTCTCTGCATTTTTAAGCATGTGCAGCAAAAATTCAGCACTCTTTTTGGGCCACCGACCTTGTGTCCAGCCCCACTGTTTAGCCTGGGCACATCTACCAGCTCCACCACTGTAACGACGGAATGGCACACACTGCTTCTGTAAAGTGACATCCTTCAGATACTTGGTCGCTTTTCGGATATGCATACCCTTGATGGCCTGGGCAGTTTCACGAGTGTTCTTAAAGTGAACCCGAAGATTTGAACCTCTTGACTTGCATGACTTTGTGGGGTTCTCTGGGTCAAGTGAGTAGTGAACCATTTTCAAAGATCACCTCAGGCCGCTAAGGAGAAGAGGAAGATCATCTTTTTTTTTTTTTTTTTAAAGTATGACCAGAGAGGGGCACAGAAAGAGAGAGAGAGAAAGGGGGAAGTGAGAAAGCAAGTCACCATTATCCAGGACATAAATCGTAGTCAGCCATGTGGAAGTCCAGCACCTTAACCACCATGCCACCTGCAGGGCTCCATTGTGATTTATACATACAATTATTATACATATTTGTTGGTGTACATCTTGTGGAGGTACCGTGTGGTTTTTCAAAGCCTATATACAGTGTGTAAAATCAAATAAAAGATACAGACATATTTATTTTATTCAACATTTGAAGGCATTTTTTTTTACAGTAAACAAAATGATGTAACAAACAGTAATAGATTTATGTGACTATCACCCTTTCTTCATGCAATGTTCCTAGAATTTATGATGTAAGGAATAATGTATAGCCAATGAGTTGCCTGAATTACTTTAAATGGGCCAATATACTTTTTTTTTTTAAAGTTTCTTTCTTTCTTCCATGGGGTAGGTGGAGAGACAGAAATAGGCACAGAAAGAGAGACACCTCCAACAGGGCCCTTATGCCATGATCCACCCTCAGTTTCAGCCAGCCCCAGATCATGGGTAGGCATGTGCCTGATGTGTTCTGGGAGGTCTCCAGACAATAACCTGGAACCTTCCCATGTGAGTCAACCTCACAGAGCATTGTATCACTGGTGTGTCTGGACTCCCAGTGTAAATTCTTGACAAACAACTTGTAACTTCTCTTCTTGCCTATCTCTTTGTTAAAAAAGGAGTCCTTCTGGCAGTCATTCTGGTGTGCACATTCTAGGTATGTGGAAACTGTGTCACCTAGGTGACTCATCCTAAGCCCTTGGCTTAAATAAACCATTTTCATTCACTTACTGTGCCTCTGCTTTTCTTGGGAGTTTACATCCCTTCTTTAAATGGTAAAAGCAAGTGCCACTGGGTTCATGCCCTCTGTTTAAATTCTCTCAAGTGACACGGGAGTGCTGAGTGATCAGACCCAACACTTGTGCTGGTTCTTATCCAACACTCATGATTTACTAGAGATATGGACATAGGAGAGTAAAGCAGAGTTTATTAAGAGAGAGTAGGAAGAACAGAGCTCCTAAGCAGGAAGGGTCCCAAATGGATTGCTGAAGAGGAACAGGAGATGAGGGGCTTTTATTTAGCTGTCTGAGCAATGGGCTGGCTTTCTGATAAGGAAGAGGGCTTTAGAAAATAGTTACATGGTAGTCTGAGTGATTTATTACCCTAATTTTGTGGGGTCTGTAGACCATAGTTGAGGTAAGAGACAGGGATCCTAAAAATATAGTTACGATATAGGCCCAAAATGGAATCACAAAGTGGCTAAGTTTTAAGATGGAAACAAAGCAGCTCAGCTGCTTGTTCAGGAGAGACGGCTTGCAGTGACTGACCTAGGCTGCATGACAGAGACCTAAAACAAAGGCCTTTTTTCCAGGCCCCACCTCATTTGGGAAGAGGATAAAATAATGGTTTTATGGCCCAAAGTCTCTAGACAAAGAATCTCTTGATCTTTGTACCTACTCCAAAATGAGGAGAATAACTGGACCCATCCAGCATGTGCTCCTCCCTACCACAAGAGGAATACATGCATGAGCCCCCATCTGAAAACAAGCCTGAATAAGGTCTCTCTGACCCAGATAAAAAACGCTAATCCCTGTTCTTCCTTGGCAACCCATTTTCTGGGACTCATGTCGCACTGAGTGCTGGGCCCAATCACCCCTACATCCCTATGTTCCTGCAAAAATAGCATCTGTACTTCTTGTTAGAATACTAACTTGTTAGTTACTGAATAGAAACTGTTGCCCTTAGTTACCATTGCTTTGAGTCCCACTGCAGCCAGCTTTTGGCTGTGGAAACTTAGCCATCGTGACTTCATCTTGGCCTTATCCTATCTTTGTGCTCAATATCCCCATCTCCTGCCTTATTAACAAGGAGTCATAAATTCCTTAGAGACATGTAAAAGGGGTATATATTTTACATTAACCAGACCATAGAGGAAAAACAGAGACTTCATTAAAAAGAAAAGCACAGTGACTTCCCTTTGGGGCCCTTACCCTATCTACCTGTAAGTGGGTCTAACACCTATCTTACAAGGGTCATCATTACAGTAAGCAACTATGGAGTACTTTTTATATATCAGGCACTGTTCTAATTGATTTACATAGTTTCACTCATTTAATTATCACAACCCATTTTATGGATAAGTATAATGAGGTATGCTTCAAACCTAGGTAGATTGATTCTGGAATCTGTTTCTAACCTCTGTACAATACTGCCTCACCGCCTGTTTTCTACCGTCACTCTACCTTCTGCTTGTCCATATAGACTACTATTTGGTCATTTAATTCATGAGGAACCAGTATACTAAGTTATAGATGAATAAACTGAGACTTAGAAATGTTAGGCTTTTCCAAGTCAGGAATTGAAAGTCAAATCTAGCTTCATCATACCATGTTATCTTTAAGAGAGGCTACTTCAATGAACTCTGGTTCTGCTTTCATGTACTGAAAATAATTGATCTCAAATGATTCTGCATGCACCAATCTCACTTACCATTAACAGATATATCATTTTTGGACACTGTGATCAAGAGCAGATTAATATCTTTAAAGGCTCTAAGCTCTAAGAAGAATGTCCTCCAAATGTGATCCTTTATGGATTAAAATTTAAGGGACCAGCAGTTAGCATAATTGCTATGTCGCTGGACTCCCACGTAGTCGACCGCGGTTCGAGTCCCAGACCCAGTGGCTTAAACTCACGCTGGGCGTGTGTGCGTGCGTGCCCAAGATCCCAAGAGGAGAAACTGTTGCCCTTAGTTACCATTGCTTTGAGTCCCACTGCAGCCAGCTTTTGGCTGTGGAAACTTAGCCATCGTGACTTCATCTTGGCCTTATCCTATCTGTGTGCTCAATATCCCCATCTCCTGCCTTATTAACAAGGAGTCATAAATTCCTTAGAGACATGTAAAAGGGGTATATATTTTACATTAACCAGACCATAGAGGAAAAACAGAGACTTCATTAAAAAGAAAAGCACAGTGACTTCCCTTTGGGGCCCTTACCCTATCTACCTGTAAGTGGGTCTAACACCTATCTTACAAGGGTCATCATTACAGTAAGCAACTATGGAGTACTTTTTATATATCAGGCACTGTTCTAATTGATTTACATAGTTTCACTCATTTAATTATCACAACCCATTTTATGGATAAGTATAATGAGGTATGCTTCAAACCTAGGTAGATTGATTCTGGAATCTGTTTCTAACCTCTGTACAATACTGCCTCACCGCCTGTTTTCTACCGTCACTCTACCTTCTGCTTGTCCATATAGACTACTATTTGGTCATTTAATTCATGAGGAACCAGTATACTAAGTTATAGATGAATAAACTGAGACTTAGAAATGTTAGGCTTTTCCAAGTCAGGAATTGAAAGTCAAATCTAGCTTCATCATACCATGTTATCTTTAAGAGAGGCTACTTCAATGAACTCTGGTTCTGCTTTCATGTACTGAAAATAATTGATCTCAAATGATTCTGCATGCACCAATCTCACTTACCATTAACAGATATATCATTTTTGGACACTGTGATCAAGAGCAGATTAATATCTTTAAAGGCTCTAAGCTCTAAGAAGAATGTCCTCCAAATGTGATCCTTTATGGATTAAAATTTAAGGGACCAGCAGTTAGCATAATTGCTATGTCGCTGGACTCCCACGTAGTCGACCGCGGTTCGAGTCCCAGACCCAGTGGCTTAAACTCACGCTGGGCGTGTGTGCGTGCGTGCCCAAGATCCCAAGAGGAGAATGGAGAAGAAGGGATTGTGGTGTGGCCATCCCCCCGGGGGGTGATTTCTTGCTTTCTATCTCTCTGTCTCTCTCTGTCTGGCGAGCACATGTGCCCTATAGCAAAAACCTCTCCAAAAAAATTTTAAAATAATTGTAAACAATAAAATTAAGATAAAATAGTAGTTTTATCTTGACTACATAAACTTTTCTTTGAAAATACCAAGCATAACATTTTTAAACTATTAGTAAAAGAATAGTTCCTTATGTCCTAAGTTGTTAAGCAATGCAACACTGTTATATGTTAATTCCTGCAAAAGGTGTACAGGAGTTGTAACTGTAAAGGCAAGTTTAGGACAAAGGATGATGGAAACAAGTGATCAGGAAGAAGACAGAACAGGCAAATCTGGAAAGGGCTCTGTGTTTACAATGTACAGGAATCCCTCTACCATGGGTGGGATCAACCATCTACAGGGAATCTTTCCAAAAGATTTCAGGCTATGGCATGATCGTGGATAAGTTACTGATGACTTTGAAGTACACTTTAGAGACTGCCAGGAAACAGTCAACATGAAATTTAATCAATGTAAAATAATCTATAAACCTGGGAAATGCAAACATGAAGATAATTGAGTGAAATAATACAGAGTGGGGAGGGCCTATTGTAATGTCTAGAGCCAGCAGAAGGAAAGCAATTTTTGGAGATGATACAAAAAAAGAGAGATTGACAGTCAAAATATCTTAGTGTGTCCAGCATTATCCAAAACAGAGGAAACTCAGATTTGGGGCATGACTATTTAAGTTGAATTAGCTGGTATAATCTTATTTTGAAAAGGGCCAGGACCAACAGATGGCATAATGGTTACATTGCTGGACTCCCCTGTAGTCAAGTGCAGTTCAAGTCCTGGACCTGGTGGCTTAAAACTCACTCTGGGCACATACGTGTGCATGCCCATTCTGAGAGGAGAATGGAAGGGAAGAGACTGGGGCATGGCCATCCCTCCTGAGGGGTGATTTCTTGCTTT
>NW_006203595.1:173952-174686 GCF_000334495.1 Tupaia belangeri chinensis | reverse complement strand
AAGAAAGAAAGAAAGAAAGAAAGAAAGAAAGAAAGAAAGAAAGAGAAAGAAAGAAAAGGAAGAAAGAAAGAAGAGAGAGAGAAAGAAAAAGAAAGAAGAGAAAAGGGCCAACAAAAGCTTGCTGGAGCTTAATAATTAATATTCCATTAAGATCAGACTATCGGGGCCAGATGGTAGCACAGCAGTAAAATGTGACACTGTGAGGCAATCCTGTTAGGTTAAGAAATTTGAGGCTCACGTTTCTCCATCTCAGAAAAGAATTGAAAGATAAGGAGACAAGCTGAGCACAAAGTTTATTGAGGGAGATAGAGATATGTCTCACAGGCTGAACCCTCCAGTGCCAAGGGAGGAAAGCAGGCCTAAGAGGAATTTGTTCTATAGACAAAATAAGCCATTTCCATAGGAGGCAAGCAGCACTAGCTACTTTCTAAAGTCCCATTTTATTCTGTTTTATTTTTTTTTTTCTTTAATGTTTAGCTTTTTTGCCATAGGGCTGTTACCAAACTCAAATCAGTTCTGCTTGCCCAAGTACTACAAACCAAACTGTAGGCACATGGTGTGATGAAGGAAGGTATAGCTTTATTGCAAAGCACAAAGCAAGGAGAGTGAACAGCTCATGCTGAAAAGACCTGGACTCCCCAAGGCGTTCCCCACATGCGATTTTTAAGAGCAAAATTAAGGGCAGGGATCCCAGGCACATGATCAGTTCAATGATTGGTTCAAGAGGGCATGAT
>NW_006203595.1:170934-173942 GCF_000334495.1 Tupaia belangeri chinensis | reverse complement strand
ATTGGCTCAAGAGGGTGTGATTTTCTCATGGGCATTCTTGATTGATGAGTCTTCGATAAATTTCTGTTCAGGTTTCTGGAGCCATTCAGCCTGGGGTCTTTGTGCTCAGGCAGCAATTTCATCCTACAAAATATCTTAAGTATTGAAGTTAAAACCTTATTTTTCCCCTTTAAGTGGGAGTTTTAGAAGTTATATGGCCCTCATTCATGGCCAATGTTGCTTCATCACCATAACCAAAGTCTGAAGTCTTATCCCTTATTTTGGGCCATTACTATGTAATGGACTTGTAGTCCAGGCCCCTTAGAAAAGACATTTTACTTTTAGTCCAGCCCTTATTCATTTTCAGTTTGGGAAACTCTTAATTTTTCTTCACTACAGGGGGAAACTGAGGAAACTGAGGATCCATCCCTGCCCAGTTTCAGGGCTTGTGTGCTCCTGGTAAAGAAGCAAAGGGAAAGAAAGTGAGAAGTCACTTTCTTTGGAAGAGGAGATGGCCACATTGCAATCCCTTCTCCTCTTAAGACTTTTGGGCATGCATACGTGCCCCTGGCATGATTTTCAAGCTACTGGGTCCAGTACTTGAACCATCGTCAGTCATGTGAAAATCAAGTGTTGGAACCACACCACCACCTGTTGGCCCCTTATTCTGTTTTAGAATCTTTGCTTATTCTAAAATATGTGCCCTTACACCATCTTTGACTTGTTATTTTTTTTTCTTTAACTTGTTTCTTATTCTTTTCTCTTGTAGGTCTTGTTTTAAAAAAGTATCAAAACAGCCTCCATACTCTTGCTTGGTTTCCATAGGTTACAGCCAATCACAGCAGCTAGGTTTCAGTTAATCACAGGCATCTTGCTTTTTAAACTGTGTTAATGCAGACAGGCTTTGGAATGTAACCAACCCAAATTGTTTCTCTACCTCATTCCTTCACTTTTGTTTTTGTACGTTACTGTATACATCACTTTCTTTTTCTGGAACTTAAATACTGTGTGACTATGAGGCTACAGGGAATTGTCTGGAAGTCCTGGGACAACCGCCCGATTTAAATCACATTAAGAGTTGCTCAATTAAAGCTCCACTCAATTAAATTGGCTTTTTTTCTTCTTTTTATCGTTTCATGATGCACGGAGTTATTTTGCAAATACAGATGATCCCTTCTTAAATTTTCTTGGTGCTCCAGGCTAGTTACCTGATCTATATCTGCCTAACCAAGGTTATCAGCCCTAGCAACTCCTAACAATTCAATGTGGGAAGGTTCTTGGTTCAAGTTAGGAGATCTTCCTGAGTACACTGGGCACATGTGTTCTCATTATACTGGATTGACTGACATTCAGGGGTAGACTGTAGCATTGAGACCGTGTTGGGGGTGCTCTTTATCTCTCACTCGTAGAATAAATAAACTAAAAAAAAAAATCATCTGACTATTTGAGTTCAGATCCTGTGCTCATCAACTTATCAACTCACTACCTAGTACTCTGATGGTGGGTGTTGGGACCCTTGCCCACAGGCCGAAGGGTCCACATGGTATAACATATCTACCTTAAGGTAATGTATAAGTTGTCATCTAAATTATAGGTCATTTTCTTTTCTTTCTTATTTATAAGAGGTTTCTGCCTTAGGGTGGGTGTGCTCACAAATGAGAGAGAGAGAGAGACTGTGAGATGGAAAGTGAAAAATCACCTCCCTCCCGGTGGGGATGGGGATGCCACAATCCTTTCTCCTCCGTTATCCTTGTGGGATCTTAGGCATGCACACACATACACCCGGCATGATTTTCAAGCTACCAGGTCCAAGACTCAAACCATAGTTGGCCATGTGGAAGTCCAGCAATGTAACCGTTACACCATCTGCTGGCCTCTCTTATGGATCATTTTCTAAGGATGTGCAAGATCTCAGGGTTGGAGGCCATTTAAAGGACATTTAGCTAACCATTTATATGGTGGCAATATTCCCCCTATATAGCTGACAAGGGGTAGTCCATCTTTTCTTGAGCATCTCAAGTTAACAGAAAACTCATTAACTCTACTTCTTTGGGCACTTGTGTTAGGAAATCCTGCCTTATATTGAACGAACTAATACTTTAGAACCTCCATTCCTAGGTTGACACCATGTGTCCACATACAAAACAATCTAAACTTTCTCCAAAAAAATTAGGAACCCATGTCGCTGATAAAAATTTTTTTTCCAGATCAAATTCCTTCAATTCTTTAACTCCTCCCCACATAGGATGCTTTCAATCATAACGGTAGTAACTCTTCCAGGAACAGGCTTTTGTTTCTCTTTTAAGATATGATCTTGGACATGGTCAAGTGTTTTTGTAAAACTCACAAAATTATGATATTTCATCACAAGTGATTAGGATAACTGTTTCTTTCTACTCCAACTCTCCTCTGTCACACTTTCCCTCACACCAAGTATGCTGGAGTGGCCATGACCACTTCTGGAATGTAACTAAAGGAAAGTTGTGTTGGTGGTATAGTAGGGGTTTGAGAGAATATACATTATGTGTTTCACTGGTATTTCCATATATGAGGACTCTTCAAAAGTTCATGGAAAATGCATATTATGAAAAAACTATGCATGGGTTTCAATTTTTTTGGTACCAAAATAAATTCATACTTTAATTTCATTTTTTTTTCACAAACTTTCCAAAATACCCTCATATAGTTAATTGCTTGCTAGTTGCCTTAGTGCAGGAATGGTTTCCAGGAGTACTTCTACAACCAACTGTGCCAGTTTCACCCAGAATTGTAATTCTAAATTACAGGTATGCTAGGCACCTAATAAAATGTTATTTTATGGAGTTTGTGATATTGAAGAGAGTTTTCAGCTTTTAAAAATAAATATAAAATGTGCTTGGGACCAGCAGGTGGCATGGTGGCTAAGGTGCTGGACACTCTCACATGGCCAACCACGGTTCGAGTCCCATACCTGGTGGCTTGCTTTCTCACTTTCTCTCTCTCTCTCTGTTTCTCTCTGGTCAAATTAAAATAAATGAATGAATAAATAA
>NW_006203595.1:148901-170765 GCF_000334495.1 Tupaia belangeri chinensis | reverse complement strand
CCTGGGGGATGATTTCTCGCTTTCTGTGTCTCTGTTTCTCTCGATCTCTTGGGCGAGTGCACATGACCTATAGCAAAAAATCTCTCTCTAATGAAAAAAGGTGTTGTAATTTCTTTATTTCTTCCTCCTTTCCTTCCTTCCCTTCTTTTTTTAACAAAAGAGAGCATGAGTGGGAGGAAGATAATTTTGACAGGGTCTCACCATGTTTCAATGCTTTTGTCCCAGTTTCCCAGTTATGTTGGACCACCCTGTCCAATCTGAGCTTCCCATGTTGCCTCAACCACCACATAGCAGTGTCCTCCCACTTATGCCACTGCTGCTGTATTCCTTTTCTTATTTTAAATATATATTCACTGTCGTGCCTAAAGTAAAATAAGAAT
This sequence comes from Tupaia belangeri chinensis, assembly GCF_000334495.1. Classification (NCBI taxonomy): domain Eukaryota; kingdom Metazoa; phylum Chordata; class Mammalia; order Scandentia; family Tupaiidae; genus Tupaia; species Tupaia belangeri. Next base: position 170,385 of record NW_006203595.1, on the reverse strand, counting down.
ATGTAACCAGGTATTTATAAAACCTTACATCAAACATTCCATTTAAGAATTAAATGGGGTAGGCACCAGCAGATGGTACAGTTGTCAAGGTGCTGGATTCCCATGTAGCTGACAACGGTTTGAGTCCTGGACCCAACAGCTTGAAACTCATGCTGGGCACATGTGCGTGCGTACCCAAAATCCCAAGAAGAGAATGGAGGAGGAGGGATTGTGCTGTTGTGGTGTGACTATCTCCCTGGGGGTGATTTCTCACTTTCTGTCTCTAAGGAGAGCACAAGAACACTAGTAGCAAGAATCTCTCTCTCTCTCTCTCAAAAAAAAAAAATGAAATTGGAGCCAGTAGGTGGTGTGGTGGTTAAAGTGCTAGATTCCCACCCGAATAACTGCAGTTTGAGTCCTGGACCTGGTGGCTTGAAAATCATGCTGGGCATATGGGCATGTGTGCTCCAAATCCCAAGAGGAAAATGGAGAAGACAGAACTGTGGTGTGGCCATCCTCTCTAGGGGTAGATTTCTCACTTCCTCTCTCTGTCTCTTTCTGTCTCTCTTCATTGAGCGCACAAACACAATGGCAAAAACCTAAAAAAAAGAATGAAATGAATCTCCTTTAAGACTGGGAATTAGATAAGGGATTCACTATTACTACCTTTGTTCAACATTTTACCAGAATTTCTTGTGAGTGAAGTATAACAAGAAAAGAAACAAAAATTATGAGAATAAATAAGGAAGAAACAAAACTGTGATTTGAGCAAAAATATGACTGTGTCTGTAAAAAATATAAATACGGAAATATTAGAATTAGCCAGTGAGTTTAGGAATTTTTTAAAAGAATTATTTTATTTAACTTTATTTATTTATCTATTTTAATTTTACCAGTGAGGGACAGAGTGAGAGAGAAAGAGGGAAAGTGAGAAAGCAAGCCACCAGGTCTGGGACTCAAACTGAGGTCGGCCATGTGGGAGTCCAATGCCTATGACCACCACACCATTTGGAGGCCTTAAGTTTAGGAAGTTTGATGGATACAGAAGTCAATTAATAAAAAACAGTTCTATCTTTATATAACAGCCATATTTAAAAATTAAAATTAAAATATTAATTATAATCCCATGAAAATATATAAGGTACTTAGCAATAAATGTAACAAAGGAGATCAAAGAAGTGGATTATAAAACATACACAAAAGTGAAAAAGACTGAGAATAGCCAAAGAACTCTTAAAAAGAACAAGGTGGGAAAAATTGTCCTATCAGAATCAAGATTTATTATAAGACCATGGTGGTTAAGGCAGTGGCATGGGGAAAGTGAATAGAGGGCTCGAGAACAAATTTAAATGCATGCAGACACACATTATATATGATCAAACTGACATTTTAAATCAATAAAAAGTATACTTCTCAAAAATAATTACAAAACAATTAGGTTTCCATATGGTAAAGTAGTAAATTGAACCTCTACCAGATGAATTAAAAGCATAAATCAGCTCTGGTTGGATTAAAAACATAAATATTGGCCCAGCCTCTGTGGTGCAAGTGCCTTGCAAGGCTGGAAGCCATATGGCCAACTGCAGGTATGGATTCCCGGCTCAGTCTGATAACATGCCAGATACATGCATGGCTGCCCAGGGTCCTGAGGTGTTGGAGGATTGAGGAAATGAGATCGTAGTGTGACCCTGTCAGGGATGCTTCTCGCTCTTTTTTCCTCTCTCATGTCCATGTGCATGCACTCCCTATCGTTAAAAATAAAACATAAATGTGAAGGGTAAAAATATGAAATTTTAAATAAAATATAAAAGAATATCTTACTTTTTGAATAGTGATATATTTCTAAAACAAGACATAAAATGTGTAAATCATAAAGAAAAAATTAAAATTAAAATTAAGAATTTCTGTTTATCAGAAATTTCTGGTAAGTGAAAAGACAACCCATAAACAAAACCAGTAAAGAATCAATATCAGATTAAAAATAAAACTCTGAGAATTGAAAAACAAAAGAAAAAACAAACCTATATAGAAAGGCTAAAAACTAGAATAGGCACTTCTCAAAAGAAAAAATTCAAATGGTTAATAATTGAATTAAAAGATGCCCAATCTCATTAGTAATCAGGAAAATTCAATTTAAAATCATAAAAAAGAAATATTTTGCCCCCTCTAGAATCATAAAAATAAAAAGTCTGTAAAAATGTGAAGTGTTGATAAACATGAGAAAGAAGTAGAACTCACATCCACAGCTCACTAGATTATACAGCTCACTAGATTATAGTTTATGTGTGAATAGCGTCTGACATTTCATAGTAAAGTTGAACATGTACAAATCTTGGGACCCAGAAATTCCTCTCTTGGCTATATATCTTAGAGAAACTAGCATATGTATGTCATTTCATGTACATGGTTCTATCATCATAGCCATCAACACTTAAATGAATAAATATACTTAGGTATATTAATGCAATGTCATATTATATAGCAGTGTAAATGAAGTGAAACTACCAGAACCAATGTTTATGAATTTCAAAAACCTGATCATGGGGTGAACTCCAGGACACAGAGATAATGTGCTGGGTCAGGGATTCACACACACACACACACACACCTTTTCTCCCTATCATTATTCCATTTCAATCTCTCTTTTTTAATGAGGCAGTTCTTTTTTTTTTTCTTTTGAGGTGATGGATATGCTAATTACTCTGATATTTGTTCACAGATTTTTTTTTTTTTTACTTTTTAGAGAAAGATTTTTATAGGGTATGTGTGCTCATTGGAGAGACAGAGAGACAGAAAGTGAGAAATCACCCCCAAGAAAGGATGGTCACACCACAATCCCTTCTCCTCTTGAGATCTTGGGCACAAATACACATGTGCCCAGTGTGAGTTTTAAGCCACCAGGTCTGGAACTCGACCATGGTCAACTCTGTGGGGGTCCAGCAATGTAACCATTATGCCATTTGTTGGTTCCTAATTACTCTGAATTTATCATTAGTCTTCCATTTCTGAGCCACAACTGAGCCTAGGGCTCCCTAAGTCCTTTCTCACTTTTCTAGAACTTCATACATTTTTTTTTCTGGGGTTCTTTTTTCTTGTTTTTCCTTTGGGTCCCCTAGGACTCCCCAGGTGCTCCAGGAAAAAAGGTATAGAATTTCTCAGGAGAAATGTTTGTTTTGCAGTTAGCAAAAGGCCAAGTGCTTATTTTGTCAGGTTATCCCATAGTAAGTATAATTGTTCAAATTTATGAAAAGTACAATGTAATTTTTAATGAATACAATGACTAATAATTAAATTAGAGCAATTAATATACCCATCAACTCAACCAGTTGTCATAACTTTGTGTTGTGTCATGACATACTTTTAATAGTCGGTGCCCCATATTTACTTATTTTTGCACTATCATGGAAAAACTCTAGTTTAGGAGACAGGGAATGTGAAAAAATACTTTCAGTTTTGCATTAACTAATTGACTTTGACCAACTTATTTACCCTCTCTAGACTTCAAGGTCAGTGTGTATATGTGTGTGTGTGTGTGTGTGTACATGCTTTGGAGGGGGAGCAGGGAAAGAATAAAGTGACTCAATTAGATACAAATATAACGGTGTTGTTTCTAGCTCTAAAACCCACTGTAGTTTTTTACCTCTTTCTTATTTTTGGTTGGCAGAGTTTATCACCCATGCTGGTGACTCACACTTCACTTTCTAGCTTTGAACTTCCACCTCCCACCAATCCTAGCTGGCAAGCTCAGACTTCTTGCTATTCCTGATGTATACTCCTTTGCATTACATTTTTTAAATAAAAAGGAAAGTATTCAGAAGATATTTTTACTTCTCCTTCCTCCTTGGGCTTGTACCCTAACTTTCTTTTCCATTCAGAGCGGAAGAAATAATAGCCAAGGTGGGAAATGGGATTCCTTATTTGTAGATGTCACTGTATTTCATCATTTGCTTTGCCTACAATTGATGATGGGCTGACACAGAGTTCTTTGCCCCTGTGTTCTTCTCTAATCCTAAAATATTTCTGAATCCACTAAAAAAGCTCTCTCCTCTGGCTTCCAAATTTTTAAGATATCTGTGGCTTTCAACTTGGTTTTTCTGCTGGAGTCAAGAGTCTCTGACAGGTTCTTAACTCTGGAAAGAGTATCTGATCCAAGTAGGCAGGAAGAAATTGATTGGTGAAGCCAGCTTGATAACAACTCAACTCTATAGCCAACATGTATTGAGCTCTTATTATGTACCAAGCATTGCATTAGTCAGTTTACATGATTATCCCATGTAGGCTTCACAGCACTGCTGTGAAGTAGATACTTATTATCCTCATTTCACAGGTAAAAAATTTGAGGTTCAGAGAAGTTAAATCACATGTCTAAGATTACAGAGCTAGTTATTGGTAGTGCTAGATTAAATCACATGTCTAAGATTACAGAGCTAGTAAATGGTAGTGCTACTATTTGAGCCCATGGAGTTTAACCCCAATATCATCCTTCTAATCACTATACTATACTAGCTAGAAGTACGTGAGTGGTCCAGATCTAGTAAACCAGAATGAGCCATATTCTAGGCTGAAGGCCCTTTATCTATGGGTTGATGTGGGCTGACCCATTCAAGGATCTGTACTAGGGGCATCCCAGTTCCCTGGAGGCCTGTGAATTACAGGTTAACACCTCCAATATTGGAAAAGAGCCCAGATGATTGATCTGTAAGGTAATGTGCAGTGCATTCCAAATTTCCCCATTAGCCAATGCTGAGACAGAGCTTGGGGTTGGCAAAAGCAGTCCTTAAGAGCACAAACAAGTCTGAGTCCACAATAGGTTAATTTGAAAGACTCACAATCTACCAACAGGAAAATGTGTGTCAGGGTATAATTAAAAAGGCAGGCCCATCTGGAATGGTTTAGTCCTTTTCAGATGAGTATTATTATAGATGCTAAATATATATTCTTTGTTTCTTTAGAAGTCTGTTTATTCACTTATTGACATCTTTTAGGTGCAATAATTTGAATGTTCTAGTCTAGGAATTGGCAAGTTCTGTAAAAAAAGAATCTAGTGTATATTTTAGGCTTTACAAGCCATATGGTCTTTGTCCCAACTACTCAGCTCTACCATTGTAGCATGAAAACAGCCATAAACAACATAGAAATGAGTAGGAGTGGCTAAGTTCCAATATCACTTTATTTATGGCCACTGGTGTTTGAATTTCATATCATTTTCACATATTACAAGATATTATTATTCTTTTTACTTTTTTCAACCATTTAAAAACATAATTTTTTTAGGAGAGGTTTTTTCTAATAGGGTGTGTGAATTCTCCAGAGAGACAGAGAGAGACAGAGAGACAAAAAGCAAGAAATCATCCCCCAGAAGGGATGGTCATGCTGCAATCCCTTCTCCTTTGTTCCCCTCTAGGGACTTTGGGCACAGACACACATGTACCTAGTGTGAGTTTTAAGCCACCAGGTCTGGGACTTGAACCGTAGTCAACTACATGGGAGTCCAGCAACGTAACCATTACGCTGTCTGCTTGTATCCCTCCCCCCAAAAAAAAACACAGAAAGAAAAAAAATATATATATATAAAACATTCTTAGTTTGCGAACAATGCAGAACAGTTGGTAAACCAGATTTGGCACATGGGTCCTAGTCTGCTGACCTGATCATTAGCATTTAGTTCACATCCCAAAGTACTAACTCACTTAGAAAGCAAGTTAGACACTGGCAGGATTGTACTAATTTAAAATGAAAACACATAAACACAAAATAGCCCAAATGGTGACACTATTTCCTATCCCTTATCTACTTTTTCTCATGCACGCTTTCTATTATATTTTATTCCTATGTTTGTTTATTCTTCTGTAGGCTGCTTGGCTGGGGCTGAATATTTTCCTGTTTGTATATGCCTTCCTGAGATATGAGAGGGCCAACAAGTACTACTACAAAAGAGAAATCCTTGGAGTGAGTTTTTCAGTTATAATGTGGAGAATCTCTGTTTTTTTCTTCTCTATGAATCTGGCTCTTTTGTGACTCAGTGCCCTGATTTCCTCTAGGGCTAAGAATGACAGAAAAAATATAGGATTCCCAGTTAAGTTTGAATTTCAGATAAACCACAAACATTTTTTATATAAATATATTCCAAATATTGCTTGGAATATGGATATGCTAAAATATTCATTAAAAAATTACCAGAGTATATGTATGCTTGCAAGAGAGAGAAAGGAGAGAGAGAGAGAGAGAGCATTCCCAATGGAGTCACACTACAATCCCTTTTCCTCCATTTATCTATCTCATCAGGATTCAGGGCACACGTGCATATGCCCCTGGCATATTTTTCAAGCTGCTGTGGCTAGGACTCAAACCAGAGTTGGCCATGTGGGTTCCAGCTCCCTATACACAGTACTTAACTACTGCAATATGGGACCAGCCCTTAAAGTATTTATTTTTTAAATATAAAGTTCAAATTTAATTGAGTGTCATATGTTTTCCTTTACTAAGTCTAACAACATACAATAAAGAAAACTGTTAAGGCAGTAGTTTTCAAACTGTTTTCTAGAAACTCAAGTGCTCCTATAGAGTTTAAGGGGAAGGCTAATAACTCGGGAGTCCCCCTGCCACTGCTCTCAGCCAGAACTGCCTTTATGTCTTAGGAACACCTGTTCATGATTTTAAGAAAAAAAAATGGTTTAAAAGAAAAGAAAAAACAGAAGACAACCTGAAAACCATTGCTGTGGAATAATGTAACAGAAAAATACCTTTATAAAACAGAATAGATACTAGGGCCAGCAAATGGTATGGTAATTAAAGGCGCCAGATTTCCACATGGTCAACTGTGGTTCAAGTCCTAGACCTGGTGGCTTGCTTTCTCACTTTCCTTTTCTCTCTTTCTCTGATCAAAGTAAAAAGTAATAACAAATGAAAATAAAGAAATTATTATTAAAAAAAAAGCCAGAATAGATACTTAGGTCTAGGAAATGGGTGGTTCTGTCGAACTCGAGGTCTGCAGAAAGGTGGGTTCAGGTCAGTGTAATGGAATGGAGAAGGCTGGAGAAGTGGTCGATCAAGAACAGAAGAGGAGGGTGGGGGCAGGTAGGGCACCTGAGTGTGACCAGGAGGGAGCATGGAGGTGAGGATGGTTTTCTAATAGGCTGATGAACCTAGACACTACTTGGTTAGAAGGCCAAATTTGGCTGCTGTCTCTAGTCTATTATGCAATAATAAGGAATTGGTTAAATCACTATCCACTTTCATCTTGACAGTGCCTTTTTTTAATAGCTTTCCACTCAATATACATGTTTAAAGACAGCTTGTCCTTTAAAAAATCTTTTTCTCCCCATAATCAAAGGATCCATGTTGACATCACAACTAATTTAAATGTTCTGTTCATGGCTTATTTTGCCCTGCTGTTTTCCATTTTAAATGTTTGTCCTTGATCCTCTTTTAGAAACTATAACTCCAAAGGTAGTGTTAATTTGTTTTAAAAATAGATTTTTATTAAGAGAATGATGCAATAAATGTGACTAGTTATTAAGAGCTTGATTACTTCATGACCAAAAGCCAGCAGTAGAAAAATGAATCATGCTGATATCCTGTGGATGTTTCATTTTTTAAAGCCCTATTTTCAAAAATAAATTAATGATAAATAATCTTGCTTTCAATGAGAGCAAACCATATAGAAGTGTATAAGTAAAATGTGAAAATTTACCTCTCATTTTACTTCCCAGAGAAAATAAGTGTTAATAGTTTGGGGACCAACAGATGGTGTAATGGTTATGTTGCTGGACTCCCATGTAGTCGACCATGGTTCGAGTCCTGTACCTGGCGACTTAAACTCACACCAGACACATGTGCATATGTGCTCAAGATCCCAAGAGGAGAACAGAAGAGAAGGGATTATGGTGTGGCCATCCCCCCTAGGGGGATGATTTCTCGCTTTATGTCTCTCTCTTTGTCTTTCTGGCAAGCACACATGCCCTATAGCAAAAACCTCTCTTCAAATAAAAAAGTTTGCGTGTGTGTATATAGATATACTGAAATATGCTCACAAATGGATCAGACACATAGATTTTGTTTTGTTTTTGAGGTAGACACTCTTGTTCACTCACTTTCTAATTTCCATACAGTAAAATTCTCACCTTTTTGTTCTTTCTCTCTCTCTCTCCACACACACACACACACACACACACACACACACACACACACATAACCCCCACAACCACACACACACACACCCTTTTTGTTTTAACAAAAAAAAAAAAAAAGGAAAGAAATCACAATTATAGGTATTGGCTAGAAATGGCCTCTTCCACTTAATGTATCTCAGATATTTTTTCACATGAGTACATTATCAGTGGTGTGCGGGAACCAGCTCATGGCAGCTTGCTGTAGCCAGTATGTGCATATCTTCCTGACTCTGCACTCAAGGGTATTCAATGATATCAAGTGGCTATCTTGAATCTGTCCCTGATGGGAGTATTTACATGATCAAAACTGGCAAATGCTGGAAATCAGGGATCCCTGCTCCCTCTTCCTATGGTAGTTGTTAAAACATTTACCTCCACTACACCACTGCATAGAGCTCTTTATAAAAATGTTACCTGTTTTTGTACTTTTAAAATATACATTTAATTGCTGTACATCTTTATAGTGTACAAAATAAACTTTTTCTAGCATAAATGAAGTATGTCTCAATCAAGTCAAAGGCATTACCATATACATTATCATCAAAAGACTTTTAAAAATATATAAGAGAGAAAGAGAGAGAGAGATAAGCACCCTCAACAGGGTGTCATGCAGAGATGCATCCTCCTCCTCCTTCTCAGCCAGTTGAGATTATGGGTGCCGTGCTTAGAGTGTACAGGTCAACCTGGGAACTGAACCCATAGTCGTCCATATGGCTCCAGTGATGCTTGAGCAACATGTTACCACTCTGCCACCCAGCCAGCCTTTGCTGTCAACCTTTTAGGAGAACAGTTCATTGCATTGATATGCCATAATTTATTTAATCATTCCATAGAGTATTTTCATGCTTGCATTGGGAAAATACAGAGAGAAATTTGATTCACTGTGAAGCAGAACAAATAAGTAGCAGAGGAAGGAATTGAAACCTATAGTCAATGAAGCATTCATGACAGCAGCAGTTCAATTATAACATCAGTGACTGTTGATATGGAGAAATAAATATACATTGGGATATTTCAGTGTGCTGCAATGAGGATTAAAAAGGGTTTCTCTACAAAGAATTCATCCCATACAGATAGCCACCACAGAATATAGAGCTGCAAAATTATAGTCCTATATTTTCAATGTAATTGCCAATTTTAGCTTTCAGGAACTTCTGTGAGTCAGATAAGCAAACCGTGGGAACCGACGTGGAAATATAGGCTCTCTGAGATGAGCAGAGAAAATTTACTCAGAAATGGAACAGGCTGTCTCTACCAAAAACAGTCAGAGTATGACTCAGCACAGGGAGAAAACACAGATTATGTGGAAGAGCCAGAAATGGCAAACAGTAGGGCAGCTCACGTTCAGTGCACTGCCTGACATTGTGAGCCATTATGGACGCCAGGCAGATCTTGACCTGGCTTATTAAATCCTGTCACATTGTCATGGGTTTCAGTTGTATGGAAAATAGTTTTTGTGCCTTTAAGAGTGAGAAATTTTTAGCCCTAACCCAGACTCTTCCTTTCAGCAAGTCTTTGACAGGCATACATTTAAGGCAAGCCAATCAGCTGAAGTGTGACAAAAATTGCCTGGCTACCATTGCCACCTCCGCTACTCTTAGGAGATTGTCACACTTTACAGCCTGCCATTCCAAGTACGTGAAGCAGGCACAGAACCCAGTTGTACAGAGTTGAAGAGACAAGTCAGACTTAGCTGCCATAGACTTGAGCATATTCTTTCCAGACATTACCTAGTCAGGCCTCTTTCTGGACTAAATACTTCTTTGATGCACTCCTTATCTCCATTTCTAGAGCTTCCATGGCTGGATCAGGTTGCTCTGGTTCCATGCTACCTGGCCACCCAAAGAAATCAGTTTGAAATTCTGTTCTCGGGCTGGCCCTGTAGTGTGGTGATTAAGCCCTGTGCATAGGGAACCATATCCCACATGGCCAACCACAGTTCAAATCCCAGCCACGGCTTGTAAAACACACCCAGGTGCATGTGCATGTATGCCCCAAATCCTAATAGGATGGAGGAATTGAGGAAAAAGGACTACTGTGTAACCACACCCCACTGGGGGTTTTCTCTCTAGTGAACACACATGCCCTTTGGCAATTAAAAACAAAAAAGAAATTTTGCTCTCAGTTAACCCTTGTCAAACCTTTACCTAAACTTGAACATTTTGTTTCAAGAGCTATGCTAGTCTTGCCAAAGCTTTATTTAGCTTTTAAAGACATCTTAAATATAAGTGGTTACTTTAACATTTTTTTATTATACAACTATTTACATGTTTATAATTACCACATTAGAAAATACAGATAATACTATAGTCACCATCTTTGATTGTACCTCTAAATATGAGTTTTATTTAAAATGCAAGTAAGTGTCTATGATCTTCAAGACCGTTTTACAAATGACAAATAATGAAACCATCTTTGAGTGTAGTAAATAAAAATGCTCATCACAAAATATTACATCTGTAGCATGCATTTACTAACATAAAATAATTAAATCCTGTCCTCTTTTGTATAATCAAACATTTCTAAAACACTGAATGTCATGGGAATTTTTCAGTTCAATAGTATTTTTTAAAGAATTATTTGATTTAACTTTATTTATGTACTAATTTATTTTAATTTGACCAGAAAGGGACAGAGTAAGAGAGAGAGGGAAAGTGAGAAAGCAAGCTGCCAGGTCCGAGCTTTGAACTGCGATCAGTCATGTGAGAGTCCAGCACCCCTAACCACCATGCCACTTGCTGTCCCCTCAACATTAATTTTAACACATATCCTGTCTTTTGCAAATAGAGATCCTCTCCTGATTATGCTAGCTACTGAGAGAGAGGGCAAGAAGCTGTAGCACTATCCATTTGCAAGTCTCAGACAAGTGGGCTGGCCAGTGCTCACTTGCTATATGTTAAGATAAAACAACTGAATATCTGTTTTCTCCTCTCTTCTAGTCGACATTGGCCTGGGGTTGAGCCTCTGCTCTCTTTTCTCTGCTTGAATTATAACGGCATGCTGATCCTGATTCCTGTGTGTCACAATCTGCTGTCCTTCCTGAGGGGCACTGCTCAGTGAGTTCCAGCCACCCCTAATCAAAGAAAAAGATCCCAGACTCCTCAGTAGAACAAAGAATGGAGGCCCTGATTCTCCTTTGGTAGCTAAGGGGGATGGGAGGAAAAGTGGGTGGGTATTAGCATGCTATGTATAAGACATGTTGGTTATGAGTTAATGAATTTCATAAGCCTAGCTGGGGACTCTTGACTATAATCACTTTGCATTTGCAGTTTTGCTGCTGAACACTGAGAAAGCAATTGGATCATAGCCTCACCTTCCATAAGTTGGTGGTATATATGATCTGCTTACACACAGGTAACTCAGGCTAACTATGAAACTATAGTCTCCAGGGCAGAGTCTGGCTTCATTCATCCATGTATATAATCATTCAATAAATATTTATTGAGCATCTGGCATTATTTGTCAGGCACTGTTCTAGGACTATTATCTTTCTCTATCTCTTTTTTGCCAGGGTGTGTGTGCACTCACCAGAGACAGACAAGGTGAGAGGGGCAAGAAAAGGCCAGCAGACTATGTGGTGGTTAAGGCAGCTGGATCCCACATGGCCAACTGTGTGGTTTGAGTCCTAGACACAACAGCTTGAAAAACATTCCAGGTGTGTGTGCATGCATGCCTAAAATCCCAAGAAGAAAATGGGAAAGGGATTGCAGTGTGACTGTCCCCTATGGGGAGATGCTTTTGCACTCTCCCCTCCCCCTGTCTTTCTCTCCAACAAGCACACATGCCCTTTATCAAATTAAAAAACAAGAGCAGAAAAGAAAGAAGAAAGGACTCCCCATGGGGCCTGGTCACACAGCAATCCCTTCTCCATTTCTTCTTCCTTTCAGGATTTTGGGCATGCTTGCACATGCACATGACATTTCTCAAACTGCTGGGCCTAGGAATTGAATCACACAGTTGGTCCTGTGGGGTCCAGCTGTCTTAACCACCAGGCCACAGAGTCAGCTCTCTAGAACTCTTTTCATGAAGCTTACATTTTATTTTTTTGGGAACTGAGTATCTTGGCTCTCTCTGTAGTTGAGGTTTTATTGGGCTCCTTCTGTGGGCTCAGCATTCTGCTCGTCCTTATATGGAGAATTCCCCTATTCTGAGGGGGCATGCCTGCCACGATGCTCTTGAGACAGGTCTTACATTCTTTCCATCTAGCTATTCACATCATTGCACACCCGTTTAACTTTGACTGCTACCGCAGAAGCCAACAGGCCAGATGGATCCCTTATTTCCATTCTCTCCAGCCTATCTCATAAGGAGAAAGAGGGAGGTTCTTGGCTAAATCCTATCCAACCCCCAAACCTGGTGAGTCAACTCAATGGCAAGGCATCTGGGATCTGCTCATGAGCAAGATGGGCATGGTATCCTTGGTGGATGTTGTGTCAGGCTGACATTTCTCCTTTCACAGACAGTGGAATATGTGACATTCACTAGCATTGCAGTTTTACTGGAGTGATCATCACAGTCGCCCTGATTCTGATGGTAACTTCAGCTATGGAGTTTATCTGGAAGAATTATTTTGAGGTCTTTTGGTATACTCATCATGTTTTCATCATCTATATCCTTGGCTTAGGGATTCATGGCATTTGGTAATGTACTTAAGTCCTCATTCTCATGCCCCAGCCCCTGACCTTGCATAATACTTTGCCCCAAATTGTCCTTTTTTTTGGTCTGTTTCAGTGGATTAGTCTGGGGTCAGAGGAGAGCATGAATGAGAGTGATCCTCACAACTGTGCAGAGTTTTTTGAAAAGTGAGATGGTCATGATTCCCACTTTAGGAAACAGGCTTCCCCAATTTGAAGGGCACCCCCCTGAGTTAAGAATATTATGGGCAAGGATAGACTTTTGTTAGGAGCTGTTAACTATTACCATTGTTATTATTACTTTTACTATTATTATCAGTATTATTAACTCAGCACTGTGCTGGGTCCCACAAAGGATATTCACAAAGTTTCTACCTTCAAGGGATTTCCAGTATTGTTGGCCACAGGTAATTAACAGAGGATTTTTGAAGAGAAAGGACTAATGGCTTTTGCATATTGTGAGATCCTCTGCAAAGATGATAAAAACAACCCATTTATTTATTTATTGTCATTCTTTTTTTCCTTTTTTTAAGGTTTTTTTTGCCTTAGGGCATGTGTACTCACTGGGGAGAGAGACAGACACAGTGAGAGAGAAAGTGAGAAATCACTCTCCCGGGGATGGCCATGATGTAATCCCTCTTCCTCCATTCTCCTCTTGGGATTTTCAGCATGCATACTCACACGCCCAGTGTGATTTTCAAGCTATCGGGTCTGGGACCACATGAGAGTCCATCGATGTAACTGCTACACCATCTGCTGGTCCTTTATTTCTCATTATTTTCAAGCTGCCCACTCCAGGACTCAAACCATGGTCAGCCATGTGGGAATCCAGAGCCTTTAATCACTACACCACCTGCTGGCCCCAATAGCCCAATTATTAATAATGTTTACCATGTACCAACCTTGAGACTTAATATAGATGATATCATTTATATATAGCAATAACTTATGAGGTAAGTAGGTATTTTGTACCCATTTTGAGACAAAAGGACAAGGATACCAAGAGATTAAGTAAACTGTCAAACTCTCACTATGAGTAGGGGAGCTCGAATTCAAGTCTTTTGAATTCCAAAGTCGGTGCTCTTGACTGCACAAAAGTCAGCTGTGAAATCTCGACTTCTGTGTGTGTGTGTGTGTGTGTATGTGTGTGTGTGTGTGTGAGAGAGAGAGAGAGAGAGAGAGAGAGGGAGAGAGAGAGAGCATTCTTGACGAACTTTCTTTGGTGTTTTAATAACATGCTTAGAACTTATTGTTAGCCAGTAGATGACTAATAAACCAGATTGGTGGTTCATTAATGGTAACGCAATGCTTAGCAATGCTGAAGCCATATGGAAATGTTCTGGGTTCACACCTTGATATTTCCATGTGAATGCCAGGCATGTATGCCCGTGCCAGTAATCCTGGCTGGCTGAGGCTCGGGGTAGATCCCAGCATGAGGGCCCTGTTGGAGGTGCACCTCTCTTAAAAAAAAAAAAAAAAAAAAAGAACAGAAATATAAAGAGGACCAGCAGGTGATGTGGAGTTTAAGGTACTGAATCCCACGTGGAAAGCTTTGTACTTTGAGTCCCAGACCCGGCAGTTTAAGAATCATCCAGGGCACATGTGTGTGCATGTGCCCAAAATCCCAATAGGAGAGTGGAGGAGAAGGGATTACAACATGGGCATCCCCCTTGGGGGTGATTTCTCACTTTCCCTCTCTCTATCTCTCTCTGCCAAGTGAACATACCTTTTAACAAAAACAACAAAAAAAGTAAAACTTTTTTTTTGAAAAAATGGCTTAGTTCGGGACCAGCAGGTGGCATGATGGTTAAGGCGCTGGACACTTCCACATGGCTAATCACGGTTTCAGTCCCAGACCTGGTGGCTTGCTTTCTTGCTTTCTCTCTCTCTCTCTCTCTGTCTCTCTCTGGTCAAATTAAACTAAAATTAATGAATAAATAAAGTTAAATTAAAAAATGGCTTAGTTCTAGTGAACACTAAGTGTGTCCCAGGGTTGTTATGAATATTATGGTTTACCTTTGCTAGCTCATTGAATAGGTTATATTTAGCAATAAATGAAAATAGAATGTTGACTTGTGATGCCACAAAGTACTCTGAGAATGATGAAAGTCTTTACATTAGATGCAGGATTAGTAGCAATAGCTTAGTTTTCATCTAGAAAGGGAAAATATCTCAAACAAAAAGTTCTCTAAGGGGGGCAGGCAGGTGGTGTGGTGGTTAAGGGCGCTGTACTCCCACATGGCCAACCACAGTTTGAGTCCCAGACTAGGTGGCTTGCCTTCTCACTTTCTCTCTTTCTCCCTCTGTCCCTCTCTGGTCAAATTAAAATAAATAAATAAATAAATAAATAAATAAATAAATACACAAATAAAAAGTTAAATAAATTAATTACTTTAAAAAAAAGTTCCCTAAGTTTGGCATTTCAATTAATTGGAGAAAAGATAGATTAATATTCATTTTAGGACAATAGATTGTCATCTGATAGGAAAAGCTATATCTTTATTCACATCTTGCACAAAAATAAATATGAATCAATGATGCGTGGAAAGAGGATTTAAATGTTAAAAAACAATCATAAAAACATCCCAAGACCACATAAGAATATGTTTCTAACACTGTAGTGGGTAAAGACATTTCTAAGTAAGATAGATGATGTCAAAGCCAAAAATGTAAAGATAACAAGTTTGCATGACAAAATAAGTTAAGGAAAAAGAAAACCCATCATAAATAAAGACAGATAACAAATTGTTAAGTAGAAAAAGTATTTACAATTCCTAGACCATGGGCTAATTTTCTAATATTTAATAACTCCTAGAAATCAATGAGAAAAAAACTAACCATCTGATAAAAAAATATGTGAAGGGGGGCAGCAGGTGGGTGTGGCAGTGAAGGGTGCTGGACTCCCACGTGTCTGACCGTGGTTTGAGTCCTGGACCTGGCGGCTTGCTTTCTCACTTCCTCTTGCTCTCTCTCTCTCACTCTGTCCCTCTCTGGTCAAAATAAAATAAACAAATAAAGTTAAATAAAATAATTCTTTAAAAAAAGAGATATGAAGTTATGAACAGAATAATCACATAGTATGTGTGTGTGTGTATGTATACAGCATTGCTTGATAGAACAAAAGATTATAACAAGTGTCCATGGGACCAGCAGTTAGCGTAATGGCTATGTCACTGGACTCCCACGTAGTTGACCGCGGTTCGCATCCCAGACTTGGTGGCTTAAAACTCATACCGGATGCATGTGTGTGCATGCCCAAGATCCCGAGAAGAGAATGAAGAAGAAAGGATTGCGGCGTGGCCATCCCCCCTGGGGGGTGATTTCTCACTTTCTGTCTCTCTGTCTCTGTCTGTCTGGCGAGCGCACGTGCCCTATAGCAAAAATGTCTAAAAAGAAAAACCAATAAACAAAAAATACAGGTGCCCATGACTGGAGGACTAGTTAAATTAGGAGGCTGTCATATCACGGAATACTCTGTAGCCAGTGAAAGAGGCAGTTCTATAGGTTCTAATAGGCACTAGTCTCTAGGATGGGATGTTAAGTATGAAAAGGCAACACAGTGTGGACAGTCTGCTTTCATTTGCATTAAAAAGATCACGTAGGGAGCCAGCAGGTAGCATGTTGGTTAAGGTGCTGTGCTGAATTCCCACATTAATGATTGCAGTTCAAGTCCTGGACCTGGAGACTTGAAAATCACACTGGATGTATGTGCATGTGTGCCCAAAATCCCAGGAGAAAAACGGAGCAGAGTGGATTACAGTGTGGTCATCCCCCTCAGGTAGCAATTTCTTACTTTGCCTCTCACTGTCTCTCTCTGGCGGGTGCATGCACCCTATGACAAACAAACAAACAAACAAACACAACAACAACAACAACAACAACAACAGAAAACCCAAAAAAACCTTTAGAAAGAACTCTTGCTTGCAGTTCACTGCCACTGCCAGCCCTCCACCTTTAGTCATTAACCTGCCTGCCCCGACACCGTTTGAGTTTGCTTCCTTTGATCTCTGTGCTTCATTCATAGGTTCTCATGTGCCCATCCACAGTTTTGGAATTGCAGATGAATAAGTGTGGCTTCAGCATGGAAGTGGGGCAATATATCTTTGTTAATTGCCCCTTGATTTCTCTCCTGGAATGGCATCCCTTTACTCTGTCCCCTGCCCCAGAGGAAGACTTCTCCATTCATATCAAAGCAGTGGGGGGCTGGTCAGAAAGTCTCATAAGGGCTTTTAAACAGCATTCATCAATTCTCAGGTAGGTCCTTGAGTACAGCAGAGACTCAGGATGCAGACTGGTAGAAAAGAAAAAGTGAAAATAAAAATAAATTAAAAAATAATATTACTAAATAAATAAATAATTTTGAAGGCAAACAGAATGAAGTACAAGTTTATTGGGCTTGTCCTATACCTGGTCAGCCTGATAGTTAAGGAAGCTGAATCCCACATGGCTGAGCATGTGGTGTGAGTCCTGGATTCAGTAACTTGAAAAACATACCAGGTGTGTGTGTTCATGTCCCCCAAATCCTGACAGGATGGAGAAATGGAGAAGGGATGACCATGTGGCATGACCACGGCCCTTTGGGGGAGTGCTTTCTCCTTCTCCCTCTGTCTCTGTCTCTTTTGATCTTTCTCTCTCTTTGGTGAACATATTCATCCTTTGACAAATTTAAAACAAAAAGAAAAGAAAGCAATTCCTTATCGAACCTTACATCTGATACAATACAACATGACTCAAATAAATGTGCAGAGAGACCAGCAGGTGGTGTGGTGCTTAAGGTGCTAGACTCCCATGTGGCCAACAGTGGTTCAAGTTCCAGACTTGGTGTCTTGAAACTCACACCAGGCATGTGTGTGTGTGTGTTTGCCCCAAATCCCATGAGGACAATGGAGGAGAAGGGATTGCAGTGTGGCCATCCCTCCTACGGGGTGATTTTTTGCTTTCTGCCTCTCTCTCCAGTGAGTACATGGATCTTAGATAAATAAATAAATAAAACCTCTCAAAAATAAACAAATAAGGGGCCAACAGATGGTTTAATGGTTATGTTGCTGGACTCCCGTGTAGTCGATTGTGATTCAAATCCCGGACACAGGAGTTTAAACTCATGCTGGGTGCGCGTGCATGCATGCCCAAGATTCTGAGAAGAGAATGGAGGAGAAGGAATTGTGGCATGGCCATCTCCCCTGGGGGGTGATTTCTCACTTTCTGTCTCTCTGTCTCTCTCTGTTTTTCTAGGGAACACGTGCTCCCTATAGCAAAAAGCTCTCAAAAAATTAATAAATAAACACGCAGAAGTCAGCTGTGGAAAGTTATGTTTCTGGGAGGATATTTTAGGTTAGGGATGGAGATGAAATTTCAGTTGCCCATTGTCTTCTGTCTTCTGTCAGAATTGAAGTGGATGGCCCCTTAGGCACAGCCAGTGAGGATGTTTTTCCAGTATATAGTAGCTATGCTGGTTGGAGTAGGAATTGGGGTCACCTCCTTTGCTTCCATTTTGAAATGCATCTGGTACAAATTTCAGCATGCAAACCACAAGCTTAAAACAAGAAAAGGTGTATTACACATACCAGTTATGATTTGGCCTGGGCCTGACAGGTCTATTGCTTTCATGCCTTCTTTACAGTTCATAAAGAAGCAACTCTCCCTGGAGTTATGAGACTGATTGATCATTTCTGTCTGCCATGGAACCTGCTCTACAAACTTATCATAAGAGCAATATCTTCTTTTCAATTTAGAGTTTAAATTCACCCTGAACCAAAGATGATCTTGGAGGGCTCTTCTTGTAAGGGAAATTGTCAGAATTCTGGAGATTTATACTGCCTAAGGTTTGTTGCTCTGTGAAGGTCACCCTTAGAATAGATCAACAAGTATGGGAAAAAATACACACACACACACACACACACACACACATATATATATATATATAAAGAGAGAGAGAGAGAGACTTAAAAAGTTTGTGGGGGGACCAGCAGTTAGCATAATGGCTATGTTGCTAGACTCCCATGTAATCGACTGCGGTTCAAGTCCCAGACCGGATGACTTAAACTCACGCCAGGAGCATGTGCATGCATGCCCAGGATCTGGAGAGGAGAATGGAGGAGAAGGGATTGTGGCATGGCCATCCCCCCTGGGGGGGGTGATTTCTCACTTTCTCTCTCTGTGTCTCTCTCTGTCTTTCTAGCAAGTGCACACACCCTATAGCAAAAATCTCTCAAAAAAAAGTTTGTGGAAAAATAGAATTAAAGTATGAGTTTATTTCGGTGCCAAAATATTGAAATCCATGCATAGTTTTCTCATAATATGCATTTTACATGGACTTTTTGAACTCTGTGTGTGTGTGTGTGTGTGTGTATTCATTATAAAGGGCACTTTATAGAGCTATGTTCTCTCTTGCTGATTCCAGATCTATTTCTACTGGATCTTCAGGGAGACAGGTGCTTTTGCCTGTTTCAGTGAATTAATTACTTCTCTGGAACAGGAGATGGAGGAATTAGGCAAAACGAGTTTTCTAAACTTCCGTCTTTACCTCACCGGATGGGACAGCAACAATGTGAGTTTCAAACAGCACACTAATTCCCATGCTAAATGTAAGATGAATGTCAGGCAAAAGAAAGTGCATGCTAGTTAGAAATAACTATTTCATATGATTTTCTACCTGTCTTCACTCTCACACTCAAGTTTAAAAGTGGCCGAAGGAAGAGGCAGCTATCATGGCTTGCTTTTTCTAACTTTTTATTTCTCTGACTCCAGGCTGGTAATGAAGCATTGAGCTTTGACAATCCCACTGACATCCTGACAGGTTTGAAACAGCAAACCTCCTCAGGGAAACCAGTGTGGGAAAATGAGTATTCTACAATAGCTACTGCCTACCCCAGGTAAGTATATTCTCCTTTTGTTAGTTGAGTTTGCAGAGTCAGGATTTAGGGCAGGTATTACAGTATATTGAACACTATTGGGAAAAGATCTTTGGGGCAGAAACTATTTGTACCATGCTTAGTTTCTTGCTTGGAACTGAGAAAATTTTATCTGGGGTTTTACAAAATGGCACAGTCTTGTAATTGATGAGAATACATTTGCTGCCTCAGTGAGCCATCACTCAAACAGCGAGGCAAGGACACTCAATTTTAATCTATATTGTCAAACAAAACAGAGAACTGGAGCAATTCCAACGCAGTGTGTGTGTGTGTGTGTGTGTGTGTGTGTGTGTGTGTGTGGGTGGGTTTACTGGCCTCTATTTAATATAATGAGTGTTTGGAAACTATTTTCTAGTTCATTTATTACCTGAGCTCAGTCTTTCTGGAGGTTTTTGAGACATGTTAGAGAATTCAGGAAAACCTGGTGCTATGAGACCAGAGGTTTCAAGGGGAAGACAATGAAGCTGATCACGGTAGATAAATTCCTAGAACAAGTTGGCAGGTGAAGATGAATTCAATTCTATAAACATCATTTGTTACCTTCTATAAGCTCAGCACAAACTATTCTAGAAGCTTTTGAGACTGAAAAAGAAATAGGATATGGTTTTTGCCCTCAAGGAGAATATATTTGAATAAGAGACACATACCACCAACTGAAAGAAGAATGATGCACTCCATGAAACAGGTGCATGAACACTTGAGGAAAAGTCTATGACCACATAGAGTGATCAGGAAAGGCTTCCTGAAGGCAGTGGTGAGAACACATGGAGACTCAGATTCATATGATCCGGGGTCCTAATGTAGATTCTGACTCTTACCAATTCTGGGACCTTGAATGAGAAATCTCTGGTCTTCAGATTCTTCATCTGTAAAATGGGGGTTACATTAATAATTGCCTGTTCTACTCACTGGCTGAGTTGTTAAGATTAAGTGATATGGGGTCAGCAGGTCATGTGGTGGTTAAGGAGCTGTACTCCCACATGGTCGACCATGGTTGGAGTTCCGGACCTAGTCACTTAAAACTCATGCTGAGCATATGTGTGTGCATACCCAAAACCCCAAGAGGAGACTGGAGAGAGAATTGTGGTATGGTCATCCTCCCTGAGGAATGATTTGTCACTTTTTCTCTGTCTCTCTGGTGAGTACATGTGCCCTATAGCAAAAATCTCTTTCAAAAAAAAAAAAAAAGATTAAGCAACACACTATAAAAAAGATGTTTTAGAAATTGTAAAGCAGCTTAAAAGCAAGAGATTATATTAATTATTGGGTTGTTTGAGTTGAACATAATTGAAGAGGGGAGAGTGCATGAGATTGCCAAAAAACAGAGTATTTTTTTAGCGAGTTTTTGCTATAGGGCATGTGCACTCACTGGAGAGACAGATAGACAAAAAGTGAGAAAATAGGAAAATCTATAAAGATATAAAAGAGCAGTAATTATCTAGGATGGGGGGTGGGGTGGGGTGCTGCTAATGTGGATGTTTTATTTTTTAATATGATGAAAATATTCTGGAATTAGATAGTGGTGATGATTATGCAACTTTGTGACTGTACTATAAAGAAACAATTGGGAACCAGCAGTTAGCGTAATGGCTATGTCGCTGGACTCCCACGTAGTCGACCGTGGTTCGTGTCCCGGACCCGGTGGCTTAAAACTCACGCCGGGCGCGTGTGCGTGCGTGCCCAAGATCCCGGGAGGAGAATGGAGGAGAAGGGATTGCGGCGTGACCATCCCCCCTGGGGGGTGATTTCTCGCTTTCTGTCTCTATGTCTCTCTCTGTCTGTCTGGCGA
>NW_006203595.1:147743-148793 GCF_000334495.1 Tupaia belangeri chinensis | reverse complement strand
AGAGAGGGGAGGAAGGTATGAGAGAAGGAAAAAGTTTGAGACACAGAATTAATCTTGAAAAGATTAGCCTTGACAAAAAAGAACATCACCTCTTTAGTACAAGAAATACTGAGGCAGGGAGGAGAGGCAAGGGGACAGGCCTTAGAAGAAGACACCTTCACGGCTCCTGAGAACTAGTGATTTAGGGAAAAAAAGAAATGAAGATTTTTCTACTGCTAATTCAGCCTCCAGCCCACAAACTTGAGTGGTAGGAGGTCCCTTGAGCTTTTTCTCTGCCTCTGCCTCTCCCTCTGTCTCTCTCTGTCTCTGTCTTCTCATTTTTTGGTAATTTTTCCTTTAAAAATTTTTTTAAGGTAAAGTCTTTTCTCAGCTTTCAGCCCCTCCTTTCCCTTTATCTTGTTAATAATCCCGTGTTCCCCTCTCAACCCAGGAGAGGCAAGGGGACAGGCCTTCAGAAGAAAACACCTTCATGGCTTCTGATAAGTGGTGACTTCATGTGGCACACTTGCGCGCTGTGTGGTTTTCTAATTTTTGCCCTTTTTTATAAAAATAATAATTTTTTTAGTTAAAATTTTTTCTTTTCCTTTTCTCTGTTTTTAGTTGTTGTTGTTGCTGTTGTTTCTCTCTCTGTGTTTCCTTTTCTTTTTCTTTTAGCTCATCTCTCTGATTTTCAGTCTCCATTCACTGTGTTTCTAGACAGATCTAAGGGAAGTATAGCCAAACATTCAAATACTATTCATAATATAATTCCTCAATATTTACTGAATCTGCTGCACAAAGGGATCAAAACAGAACAGAGGGACCAGCAGTTAGCATAATGGCTATGTTGCTGAACTCCCAAGTAGTCGACTGTGGTTCGAGTCCCGGACTCGGTGGCTTAAATTCATGCCGGGCGTGTGTGCGTGCATGCCCAAGATCCTGAGATGATAATGGAGGAGAAGGGATTGCGGCATGGCCATCCCCTCTGGGGGGGGTGATTTCTCGCTTTCTATCTCTCTGTCTCTCTCTGTCTGTCTGGCGAGCACACGCACCCTATAGCAAAAACCTCTC
>NW_006203595.1:144479-146532 GCF_000334495.1 Tupaia belangeri chinensis | reverse complement strand
CAAAACTGCTTTTCTTGAAATTACCAGCTGAACTTGCTATTGAAAGTAGTTAGATTATTTAAGAAATTGTGCGATCAATAAAATGTGGGAGGAAAAGGAATGGAAGACAACTGTAGACACCAGAGATAGTGTGAGAAGAGGATGGGAAAGGGCAAAGGGTCAGACATAGGGGTAAATATATATATGAAACTAGAAATGGAAAATTATTGATGATAACATGCATGATTAAGCCACTATGCAGTATATTCTGGATAGGAAACCACATGTTGCATGCTGTGATGATGCTTAAGGGATGAATGTAAATTAATTCACTAAAAAATGTTTCAGGAGAAAATAAAAACATGAAAACTGTTTTTCTTAAAATTAAAAAAGATGCTTTAAAAATACCTATTTAAGGACTTCAGTAAACTATACAGCTCCAGCTAGGTGCTGCTTTATAGTATGTCCATTCTATTCACTGAGGTTTATGCCTTAAGTCAGACTTGTGTTCATGGATATGTATATATCAGCTGCTTTAGGGAATCAATAAAATGTGTGTGTGTGGAAAAGGCATAGAAAGCAACCATGGATACCAGAGACAGTGTGAGAGGAGGGTGAGACACGGCAGAGGGTGAGAGATAGGGAATCAAGGATGGGAAACAAAAGCAAAATATACAGGAAACAAGAAATGGAAAATTAATTGTTGATGATAACTCGTATGTTGATGTGCTTTATTGTGCCAATATACAGTGTATTCTGGATGGAAAATCTCATTTTGTATGCTATAATGATATATAGTGAATGAATGTAAATAAACAAATTTTAAAAAAAGAAAAAAAAAAGAAATACTGAGGCAGGGATAAGCTCATAGATAAGCTCATGGATAGCTTTAATGGCAGGTAAGAAAAAAGCACTTTCTCTGTGCCCGTAAGATATATGCACTTTCTCTGTGCCAGGTGTTTTTCTAATTGCTTTACAGGAAATCATTTACTCTCTAAACAACCCCATGAAGTTGATACCATTTTTATCCCTATTTTGTAAGGGGGGATGCTGAAACAGAGAGGTGAATTAATTTGCTTGAAATTCCACAGGTGGGATAAATGTCCGAGCTGGGACTAGCTCCAGGGTCTAGCATTTAACCACCACACCACACTTAGTCTCTTGACTATATGGTTCCAATAAAATAGGTAAGGCTGCATGCTGAGAATAGGGGCTGAGAGCATATTTCGGGCTGGCAAGCAGAAAATGTTAATAAAACTACTCTAGGAACATGGGAGTCAACTGTTTTTTAAAAAGTTTATTTCTTCTTGGGGGGGGGGAGAGGGAGCTACCCCCCAACAGGGCCCCCACACCACAACCCACCCCCAGTCCCAGCTGGTCTGGATCACAGGCATGTGTGCCCAGTGTACTCAATGTCCCAGGACACGAACCTACTACCTTTCTGTGGGTCCAGCTCCATTTTCAGTGCACTACCACCTGGACCCAACAACTACATTTTTATTCAAGGTTATTGGGGATAGTAGAGGCATAGCAGAGGCAGTTTCTTCATTTTAACATTAGCAGGCCTAATTTAACATTATTCTACCCCTTACTATTGTTCTATTCCTGCAAGTCTGTGGTGGGAGTTTTCTTATGTGGTCCTTGGACTTTGGCAAAGAGTCTAAGCAAATGCTGTTACCGATACTTCAGTCTGGATCCTAGGAAGGTTCAATTCTACTTCAACAGGGAAAATTTCTGAATTACAGGAACAAAGATGGTTATCTGTATCTTGTGTACCCTTTGAATCTCCTGTCCCGACCCGGGAGGACAGCCGAACAGGTTTCCTGAGTGAAGGAGTGAGAGCCGGGACAAGCAGCGTATTGTTACAACACGGAGACGACAGTGTCGTCCGTTTATTGTGGGCAGCACGGTACAGCACAGAGACGACGCAGTGTCACGTCGTCTACTGTGAGCAGCACGGAGACGACGCGGTGTCACAGCTCTTCAGGGTCGTCCGGAGACGATGTAGTGTTACAGCTCTTCAGGGTCTCCCAAGTCGTCTGGAGACGATGCAGTGTCAGCTCTTCAGGATCTT
>NW_006203595.1:131071-144432 GCF_000334495.1 Tupaia belangeri chinensis | reverse complement strand
GTTGGCTGTGTCGTCTGGCTACTGTGGGCCAGGCATCGTGGTTATATACACTCTGGTGGGTTGTAAACGGTGGGCCGTGATTGGTTGTAAACGGTGGACTGTG
This sequence comes from Tupaia belangeri chinensis, assembly GCF_000334495.1. Lineage (NCBI taxonomy): Eukaryota > Metazoa > Chordata > Mammalia > Scandentia > Tupaiidae > Tupaia > Tupaia belangeri. Next base: position 144,329 of record NW_006203595.1, on the reverse strand, counting down.
ATTGGTTGTAAACGGTGGGCCCTGATTGGTTGTTAACGATGGGTTATGATTGGTTGCTTTTGGACCAATCATGAGGTGCCGGGTATGCAAATTTGAGGGATTCTAGTGGCCAATCAGAGCAAGGTTTCGAAGGTCAGGTTTTTGGAAGGGAACCAATCATGGTAATTGTTTGCTCTCTGAGAAACCTTGGCAGACTCGCTGGTGTGCAGCTTCCCACAATCTCCATTAACTTATTTGATCTGACCAGGTTTGGGCAGGCACTTTAGGATAATGTGCCCGTCAAGCCCTGACTCCTTGGCATCTTTTTGGATTGCATTCGACTTTGTTATACTTGAACATCACCAGCTTCAGACCTTCAGAAATCATTAAAGTTGCAAAGCTCACAGATCCTTTCTTAGGAAAGTAACCATAAATCTGTTTAAAAGGTCATAACTGCAGCAAGGTATGACAGCAGCGCTTTGGTAGCTGACAGTTTAACCGCAGGTGATTTTGCTGATTCCAAGTATTACCGTGTCCTGGATTTTGTTTCATAATCTTCCCTCCCTCCCATCCTCACAGAAGATTGCTAGATAAGGTGACTTTTTAAATATAAATTTATTGAATAATGATAAAACATAATAAACATAAATAATAAACAGTGAAAATAAAATTATCAAGAAACCCATCCCCATATAACACCAACTATGTACATTGTTACTATTTAAACACCATCTTATCCAGTGTGAACAGCAATTTATGCTTATTTTTGCTTGTCAAAAAAATGAAGGATTTTCTTTAACAAATTAATCTTTCATTACCTTTTCTGGGCTCCCCATTTGGGAAAGAAAATTTCGAAAGTATGTTAATTATAAATGGAATTGTATTGTAATTGAAGTCAGCTATATTGTCTTGTTCTGCTGGAAATACTTGCAAAAACCTGAAACCTATTTTAGGCTGACTTTAATCAACAGGGTCTTTTTACTGCTGTTATTAAGGGAGTTTATTAATGTCTAGTTTAAAAAGTAATAAATGCACAATTTTGAGATTTCTTTTGTCTCCTATCTATTTATGAAGGAATTGCTCACCCTAATTTCTGTTCCTTCTTTTTTTATCAAAGTGCTTTTCATTTCTATCATCTACCCAACCTTACCCTGCAGGGACTCACCAGTTTTGTGTAGTCTCCAGTGAGTCACTAGGAGGGAGTAAGCCCCAGGCTCTTTAACAAGGGAAAATAACCCTACATTTCATTGTGCCCAAAGACAATTCCACTTATAAATTTCTAAGACTGTTTCTGCTGAATTAGCATTATAGAACCTATTTTTCTATCATTAAGTGACTAAGAATGAACAAATGGTTGTTTCTGATCATTCAGGAATCTCTATGGCTTGAAGGATTAGAATATTTTTTTCAGTCACTGTTCTGTACATAATTAAGGTAGCTCATGAACTCATGGTAGTTGTTTATTACACCATAATAATAAAAAGAGGTCCAATATATGTTTCTGTAGGGACAGATTGGTATACCACCACTATTGCCAATTTGTTCACCTGGATTTCAGCTATCTAATTTACTTGATAAGGCTTTGGGAAAATGCACAATAGAACCTTGAAGTTGTCCTATTAGACAACTGCTGACTCAAACAATAACTTCATCTTGAAAGGCTTTAATATGCAATCTTAGTGCTCCTTGGAACTTACTCCTGATGAGAAAGGCTTTATTCTTAATCTCAATGTCTAAATATATCAACATTTCAAGTTATGGCAGCTGCCAAAATCAACATATCAAGGCCTTAATATTCATGGAAGTAGGCAAAAAGTTGAAAATAATAAAACATATGCATAATCAATATCCAAGCTGAATCGGGGATGAGCAGGATACCCAGAAAGCTCCTCAGCTGTTTTGAGCAAGTTTTTGCTAGGTTGTAATAGAAAATATCTTATCTAGCAAACTTAATTGTAAATGTTTATGAGTAGAAAATCCCTCAATTTCAATGTCTCTCATGAAGTCGATTATCTTTGCATTCTTTTGCTTGACATGTAAGCAATATGCTATTACATTCTCTAAGCCCATGCCAGGCTTTTAATTCACCTGACCATAATCCTAACCCAAGGGGGTAGGATTCTGAGAATATAAATAGGCTCAATAGTAGTTCCAGTAGAACTTTACTAATTATTAAGGCAACTCTTAACCTCTTGAGGTTGGCCTGACGGAGAGAAACCATGTTCCTCCTTAATGCCACTATGAGAGAGCTAGGCAGGAAGGCCTATAGGTTAGAGCGAGTGGCACTAATTATGTTCATACCTATCTGTAAGGAAGCAAGCAGGGGCAGACCTAGTGGGCAATCTGACTGCTTGTGCTCTATATTTGGTCCTCTTAAAGTAACTAAGAAGAATGTAAAAGTCTAGTTTTCATATGTTTTAAGTTTTCAGAATAAATTTGCCTTATCAGGTAGGGCTGCAGATTAGTGATTTCCTGAAAGATAGGATGAAATGTATTTTGTTCACTTAATTTGTTTCATCTTGAACATACAAAAAATTAGTGGCTTTTTAACAGTGTTAAGGTTGACTACCTAGAATGAAGAGTTTTAGAACCGACAAGTAAATATCAAGTCTCCTGTGTTGTTAACACACTCAAATTAGTGCTAACACAATCTGTCTTTACTCTGAACTATGCATGTTCAGGTCTACTACTGACAGAAAATGCATTTTGACATTTGGATTTTTCTAAACTAAACACACTATTTGTGCTAGGCTTTTGCTTTGTTGGCTTTCTGACCATTTTACAGCACGTGCTCTTTTATCACAGAGGACTCAGAAGTACTAGAAAGTTTTCAAAGGGCAAAGCCACCTTATTCTTGTTGGAAGCAAAATGAACAAAAACTAAGTTTCAGAAAACATTGCTTCTGAGAAATTCTCAGATATCATCAAAAAGAATAAATTGTTAACCTAAAGTAAAAACAGAACTATGGCAATAAAACATTGAAGTACAATACTGCATAAGGGTAGAAAACACATCTAAGGTTTCACCCTTGGTGTTCAAATTTTTAAAAGCAAAAAGGTCATGTAGATTAATTTGCAGTGTACTAAAATTGTGTTCAAAGTTTATTTCAAGTCACAGAAAATATACAAACTAAGACAACAAAATGAACTGATTTTGTTCTGAAAGGTGATGGGAGTCCTCCACCTGGCACCGATTTGAGTCATTTGAGGGTTAGGATGCAGAAGTCATCTTTTTTTGACATTTCAACAAAGCTAAGGAAATAATTTCCAGATTTGTTGCCAGGTATTTTTGCAGACCTGTAAAAAAAAAGTTGGGAGAAAGTCATTAGAAGTGGAGACACTTTTCTCCATATATCAGGGAGACACTTTTCTCCATATATCAGGGAGACACTTTTCTCCATATATCCTCCCAACCCTAGGCTAGGGTTGGGAGGATATACATAGGATCAAATCACTAAGACAAGATTTCTTTTTTTTGGAGAGGCTTTTGCTATAGGGCATGTGTGCTCACCAGAAAGAGAGAGAGAAAGCGAGAAATCACCTCCCCAGGGGGGATGGCCATGCCACAATCCCTTCTCTTCTCAGGATCTTGGGCATGCATGCATATGTGCCTGGCGTGAATTTAAGCCACCGGGCACGGGACTCAAACCATGGTTGCCTACATGGGAGTCCAGTGACATAGCCATAACGCCAACTGCTGGTCCCACTAAGACAAGATTTCTAAGGTGTCTTGCATCCTGCTTCCCAAAGCAATCACTCCTAGTAGCAGGATTTCTCAGCTTTGGCATTATTGATATTTGTGTCCTCAGAATTCTATCCCCTGGGTTAAGACTATGGTCAGGTAAATTAAAAGCAAGGAAGTAATGTCTTGTGTATTGTGGGATGTTTAGCAGCACCCCTGGTATCTACCCACTGAATGCCAGTAGCATACCACACTCCTTCAAATTCTAATAATAATAATAAAAAAATATCTCCAGATATTGCCAAATATCCCTTTGGGGGAAAAACTGCCCCTGGTTGAGAACCACTGATCTTTTTTAAAGGGTTATTTATTCAATTATTTATTTATTTTCTTTTTTCGGAGAGGTTTTTGCTATAGGGTGTGTGCTCGCTAGAAAGACAGAGAGAGAGACAGAGAGACAGAAAGTGAGAAATCACCCCCCGAGGGGCAATGGCCACACTGCAATCCCTTCTCCTCCATTCTCCTCTCGGGATCTTGGGCACACACGCACACGGGCCCGGCGTAAGTTTAAGCAGAAAGATAGGAAAAGTGAGAAAGCACGCTGCCATGTCTGGGACTCAAATCTCAATTGGCCATGTGGGAGTTGAGCACCTTTACCACCATGCCACCTGCTGGCCCCAAGAACCATTGATCTTTAATAGCAATGCTATTGAAGCTTGTCAGCGATGGCAGAGATGGGTCTCAATGAGCTAGGTATAATATGGATGTAGGGAGAACCAACATTTTACTCATAGTATGCACAAATAACAGCAGAGACACAGTAAAATCTTGCCCACATAAAATTTCATGGTATGTCATGCACAAATTATTATAGGGTTAAGAAAAGGTGAAATCTGAATAAGGATTATACTCTTGTTAACACAAATATATCAACATCAATTTCTTGGCTTTGAACTACAAATAGGTATTGTACTTAGGATGTTATCACTGAGAGAAGCTGAGAGAAGAGTGCACAGGTTCTTAGTGCTATTTTTCCAACTTCCTGTGAACCTATTACTATTTCCAAATGAAAGGTAAAAAGCAGACAAAAATCGTGCCCTAAGATGAATGTGCATGGTTTTAAATCAGGTATCTTATAAGCAGTAATACATAATGAAAGAACTTTCAGAGTTTCTACCTCCACTTCCCAAAAAACAAATATTTAAAGCCGCTGGGTCTAGGACTCAAACTGCAAAGTTAGCCAAATGGGAACCAGCTGCCTTAACCACCATGCCACCGCTGGCCTTGGACATGAATTTTAAACTGTTTTTTTTTTTAATTTATTTTAGAAAATAAAATTGTTTATGAAGTACAATGATACTGAAAACATTTTAAAAAACAAACACCAATACGTGCAATCAAGTTAGGTCATATGATTTTTTTCTAATAGCCAGAGGATACATTAATTCACCAGAAAGAAAGCATCCCAACAATGGGCTGTGGTCATGCCAAAATCCCTTCTCCTCCCTGTCTTCATCTTGCTGGAATCTTGGGCACACACATAGATGTTTTTCAAGCCACTGAGGCTAGGACTCAAAGTGTGGTTGGTCATGTGAGATCTGGCTCCCTTAACCACCAGGCCAGGGCTATACTCTACCAGCTTAACATCAAAATACTCATAATAAAACTAACACTGTGGCCAGCCTGTGACATAGTGGTTAATGCGGCTGGATCTCATGAGGCTCTGAGGAGTTCAAGTCCCATACCCAGCAGCCCGAGAGACACGCTGGGCACATGTGCACGCATGCCCAGAATCCTGAAAGCAGAGACAAACAGAGGAGAGCAGACTGCAGTGTGACTGTTCTCTATGGGGTGTGATTCCTCACTTTCCCTGTCACTGGCTAGTACAAATGCCCTCTAGCAAATTAGAAGGAAAAAAAAAAAACTTGAAACCAAACTTTGAAACCATTCTCCATAAAGATCCTTTGTATTTAGAGGTTATATTGAATAGACTGAAGAATCAGGGCTTTTAGAAAGAGTAGAGCAGTGAGAAATCACCCCCAGGTAGATGGTCACGTCACAATCTAGCACCTTAACTACCACACCAACTGCTGGCTTTTACCTTTAACTTTTTGTATTTTTGTATCTGATTAACTTTGTTAGGCTGATCGTACATTACTTTTGTCACTAGGAAAGAAACGTTACAGAAAATTATAAGCAATTCAACAATTTCACAAAAGTACTATAGCCTTATCTTATCCCTGTAGGGCTGACCTACTGAAGGGACAAGAGAGAATGATCTTGTTGGTTAAGGGTGACAGTATATATCCAAAATACACAAGGAGCCAGTCCTACTCAGGTTGACATGAGTTGGCTCACCTTTCAAGGAGCTCCAGTAGATTTCTGTATTTGTTCCTTTAAGATCAGGATACTCTGCCTTTGCTCAGGAGGCAGCATGGCAATCTGGTCTGCAGTCAGCTGAAGAACCTGCATGATCAAAGCAGCCTGTGCAGTGGGAAAAAAAAGGTAGTGAGTTTTAATAATGGCAGTAAATAAATAAATAAATAAATAACCCATATTGCCAAGGATATTTCACACACGAAAAACAAATAGCAGGCCAAAAACACCCCAAAAAGTCTGGTGAGAAAAGGCACAAAAAAAAAAAGAACAAGCATAAATTAAAATACTTAAGATCAGAAAATTCAAAACAGACACCTCTGTGAACTCAATGTTTTACAGACTAAGATGATATCTGTGAGCCCTGGGAATCCTTCAATTTTTAATCCTATTTTGAAAGTCTCTCCTTTTCACAAGTGTTAGTCTTTCCAAAGTCTCATCAGACATGAGCTCCCCACAATGGCCAAATATAAAAACAAAATTATATACTTGTGGGGAATCTGCTATTGTTTTTAGGGGTAAGGAAGAAAGGAGAAGAAGGAAAGGGTTTGGATTTTTGGGTCAATCTGGCTCATACAGCAAAACTGCTACTGGTTATGGGTCTGAAAGGTAAGATGAGCTGCCATTTATATCGAAGTAAGAATTTTAGGTTCAGGTCCACACATTTTCAGGAACAAGATCCTAAAAGAGTTCTAAGTTAGGGTAATCACCTCCAAAAGGACTTGGAAGACCCAGGATCTCCACATGGGAACTGTGAAAAGAGGATTCAAAGAGACAAGATTTGTACATATGAATAGGCAGTCAGACTGTGTCACTCACCTTTTCGTGATCCTGTGGTGTGACTTGGTTCTGTCCAGGACTAAAGCCGCCAGGCTGGTTTCCTCCCTGCATGCCTGCTCCTTGCATGCCTGCTCCTTGCATGCCTGTTCCCTGCATGACTGGGACCTATGTGCAGAGAGAGGAAAGATGTTTAGAACTCCTGATTTATAGGTAACCTGAATCTAATAATAGCAATGTGAAAAATGATCAACTCTATATGGATATGAATGAGAAAAGTCAATTCCTGACTGAAGATCATTTTCTACTGTTAGCAATGGTAGAGGGCAGGGTTTAGCAAGAGATCAAGTAACAAGTTAGACACATTTGCTTCCAACAATTCCAACGTCATCAACAAACACCATATAATACAACTGGATGCTATGAAATTAAGCAAAATTCAGCCAAATAAGTGCTGGGAAAACTGAGAGAATCCTAGAAATCAGTGCTCAGTGGAAACACAAATGAAAGACAACACATTCTAGAGATAATGTATGCTAGTACACTGGGGAAGCTACATTCACAGAGCTATCGCCTACCTCCAGCTCAATCAGACATAGATAGATTGTCCCAATCCTATCCCATGAGTAAGGCAGAGAAAATCACGTCAAAGAGGCAGAAAGGAGATGGGAAGGCCTTTGGCAAAAAGACTATTAGCTCAACATTTACTTTTTATACTTTCACATAGAGGCTATGTGGCAGATGCTTTCTGTGAAATGTAGACCAAGAAATATGACTGACCTGAGTAAAAGAACAAGTGCAGTTACATCATACTTACTGTTATTTAGGATCTTCAGTGAGTCTAACCCTCTGGAAGAATGCCAGAACCCAAGGAAAAGGCTTCTGGGAATCTAACATCACTCTTAGGGAGGTCCCTACACTAGAATTGAACTCAGGTATTCACCCAAATCTTAGGTACTCTTAATTTTTTTTTTGAGAGGTTTTTGCTATAGGGTGCATGCACTCACCAGACAGACAGAGAGAGACAGAGAGATAGAAAGCGAGAAATCACCCCCCAGGGGGGATGGCCATGCCGCAATCCCTTCTCCTCTGTTCTCCTCTTGGGATCTTGGGCATGCACACACACGCACCCGGTGTGAGTTTTAAGCCACTGGGTCTGGGACGCGAACTGCAGTTGACTACATGGGAGTCCAGCGACATAGCCATTACACTAACTGCTGGTCCCACTCTTAATTTTTTTAAATTTTAAACTTTTTTAGATTTTTGCCATAGGGCATGTGCACCTGCCAGAGACAGACACAGAGAGAGGGAAATGAGAAATCATCCCTCTTGGGTGACAGCTCTCCCCAGAAGGGATGGCCACACTGCAATCCCTTCTCCATTTTCTTCTTGGGATTTTGGGCACACATGCCCAAACACCTGGGGTGTTTTTAAAATTGCTGGGTTTGGGACTTGAACTGTGGAGTTGGCCATGGGGAATCCAGTGACTTAACCACCATGCCACCTGTTCGCCCACTTAGGTATTCTTATTAAACACAAATTGTTAACAGACTTATTACCTGCTTCCTCAGCAGAAAGAAGCAACAAAGCGTAAAAGAAATATGGATGAAACAACCATTAGGAGAGGACAGGTACCATCGCAGCAATATGAAGAGTCAGGTAACAGCCTGATTAGGAGACCAAAATCTAAACAGGAGATAACTATGCTTTATATCACAGTATATAAAATAATGGATCTATTTAATGATGACCTTGAATAATGAAACAATGGTAAAAATCATTTTTTGCATCCTGTTTAAGCATACAATGCACCTTCAAATATTTTTTCATTAAATAGCTTAAAAACTTAGTAGAATAATTCTATTATCTGGAACATTCATTTGTATGCATTAACTCATTTCCTAAAGACACCAGACAGATGAAGAATTACTAAAGTTTTCTCAGAGAGAGTGAGAGGGAAGGTGAGGAGGCGCCCTCCTGCAGGGATGGCCATGACACAATCCCTTCTCCATTCTTGGGATTTGGGGCATGCATGTGGATGTGCCTGGTTGTGTTTTTTAGGTTGCCAGGACTGGGGCTTGACCTGTGAAGTCAGCCTTGTGGGATCCAGCTATCTTAACCACCACTCCACCTGGCTAGCCCAGAAATTTCTTTACAAAATTAAGGATCTATTTTCTATCTCCTATGGACAGTAGAAGTGATTTACATGAGGCAACATTCAAACTCTTTGGTTGAACTGTCTGGGTTCCATTCCTTGTTTTGCCACTATGTGATTACTTAATCTGTCCATTCTTCAGTTTCTTAATTCATAAAATGGGCATAACAGTAATAACTGTAAGTTTATTGTGAAGGTTAAAAGCTAATAAACATAAGTACTTAGAACGGCGCCTGGCATAAAATGAGCCCTCAGTAAATACTGTTTTTGTCATTTAAAAAGAATGACTAAAGTTAGAATCTCATCACTGTTTTGTTCTTTATCAATACTGAACCCAGACACCAGTCTCAACCTCAATGATCTGTTATATCTGTGAAACACGAAGGAGTATAATCTTTTTGAAGTTTCAGTCAATACTAATTTGAGGTATTATAATGTGATTTAACTACTCAATAGCCGTTTTAAGTTTTGGGGGGCACGTGTTCTAAGCAGGTAAGTGCCAGCAAGAGTGATCATGCATCTTGGTTTTCCTAAGACAGACCCAATTTATGCTTTTTTAAAAAAAATTTTTTTTGAGAGGTTTTTGCTATAGGGCGCGGCGTGGGCTCGTCAGACAGACAGAGAGACAGAAAGCAAGAAATCACCCCCCAGAGGGGATGGCCACGCCGCAATCCCTTCTTCTCCATTCTCCTCTTGGGATCCTGGGCACGCATGCGCACACGCCCGGCGTGAGTTTTAAGCCACCGGGTCCAGGATGCGAACCGTGGTCGACTACATGGGAGTCCTGTGACATAGCCATTATGCTAACTGCTGGTCCCCCTAATTTTTTTGCCCAGAGTAAATTATTAACAGCACTCACTTTCACTCTCAAACAAAGGATTTCTCTAGATGATAAATTAAGTAACTGTCCTAGTAATAATAGGCCTTTTACCCAGAATTTTCCAAGTGGATAGGAACTGGAATTAATTTTAAAATCTGATGTAAAATGATAAACTAAGGACATAGTGTTAAGTAAAAAAACAAGGAATGGAATAATGAAAGGGTGAAAATGAGAATACATGTTCATGTTTGCTGAAAAGATTCAAAAAATCTAATACAGGATCTGGGGGTCACAGAAGAGAAAGAGGAGACAAAGTGGGGTTCTTAATGCATATCTTTTATAGGTAAGGGACTGTATTATATACATTTACTTATAAATGAATGTTAATTTTAAAAATTTGAAAGGTTTAAAGATTAAACTTTTATTTTTTCCACCTCACATCTAAGTGGCTTTACAGGATCTACTAATTAAAACTATATAAACCTAGTATTACAGAGTAATGAGTCTAAGCACTAAGTGGAGAAAAGGGAGCAAGACATTATCAAGAAATGGTATTACAACCATTACTCTATTTTTTAAAGAGGTTTTTGCCTTAGGGTGCATACACTTGTAGAGAGAGACAGAGGAAGAGAGATAATGAGAGGGAAAAAGAGAAATCACCCCTAGGGAGGATGGCCATGCCACAATCCCTTCTCCTTCTGGGATTTTGGGCACACATGCACCCAGCATGAGTTTGAAGCCACTGGGTCTGGAACTTGACCCGTGGTTGGTCATGTGGGAGTCCAGCAACGTAACTGCTATGCCATCTGCTGGTCCCACAACCATTACTTCCCATCTCTTTCTCCATAGAAGAATTATCAGCAGAATTACAGAAGCACATGCTGTAGTTACCTGTCTGTTTCTCTAACTAGAATATAAGCGTTATGAAGATAGAGGTTTTGTTCACACTGCTGTATCTCCAGTACCTAGATTTATGTTTGGTACACATGGTATGTGCTCAGTAAGTATTCGTGGAATGACTGAATAAATACATAAAAATGTGCACTTGGAGAAAGACAGAGAAGGAATGTGAGAAATCAGTCCCCAGGGAGTGGCTATGCTGTAATCCCTTATCCTCCATTCTCTCAGGATTTGGGGCACACATGCACATGCACCTGGCATGATTTTCAAACCACCAAGTCCAAGATTCAAACTGGGGTTGGCCATATGGGAATCCAGAGCCTTAACCACCATATCACCTAAACACATTTTTCTAAAAGCAAAACGTGAAAAACAATAGGGAATCATTTTATTCTATAAATACCAGGAAGAACTGTATCTTATTAAAAAGGATATATAAATAGAAGCACATAAAAAAAAAACAGGACAGTGTAGTAGAGTGGAAGAAACAATGGGTTCTATCCTTGGCTCTGCAACTTTTTAGTTATTTGGTCATGTCACCAGAATTCTTGCATCTTAGTTTCCAAACTTATAAAATGAGGGAGCTGTATCATGTTCCACTCCAACTCCGATGATCTCTTTCTCTCTTTTATACACAGACACACGCATACACATGGAAGATGTTTTAACATACAGAAGAGGGAAGAGAGAAGTATGCAAAGAAAGAATAAAGTAAAAGGTGAAGAAGTTAGAGGGAAACAAAGGTGCCAGCACATGAAAAGTAAGGAAGATACACACACGCTAACTCCCCACAACTAACTAAGCATGAAGTGGGAGGAGATGACAGCTAAAGATTACCATATAAATATAGCTGGAAAAAGTAAAATTAAGAAAAAAGAGACAGCACTTCAATGGCGTAGCTTTTAGGGTGATCATTAGTAAATCAGCCTAACTTTTACACTCTACTATTCCTTTAAGCTAAGGAAGATAGTAAATTAACACAGGTTTTCTGCAAATCTACGATTACCTAACTGACCACTAACAGCTTCATATGCTCTAACCTACTGGTGGAAAAAGCCTTGTATGTGATGTTGGTTTGCACTCCCAATGAAGAGTACTCTCTTTACTCCTAGACTCCACTCTGAATGGAATAGCTACGGTAACTGTTACACAAGGTTATTCTTTTCGACTATATCCTAGTGGTCAGAAAATATTTACCGTAAAGGGTCAGATAAACAAACAAACAAACAAACAAAACACCAGAATCTTCCCTTTCTAACAAGCTGAGGAAAGTCCGTCAGAAGGCAGTAATAACCAAGCTCAATATCAATTCCTGAATAGATCAAGATTTTGCACAGATGGTAGAAGGTGAATATTACACATACCGGTCTGGATCCCTGGGGGCCAACTGGCCCCATAGGAATTGGACTGGGACCCTGGATGCCACTAGGTATAGGTCCCATAGGGCCAGGGACTGGGCCTCTGGTATCCATGCCTCTGGCCTCCATCGCGCGGGCCTCCATTGCACGGGCCTCCATCGCACGGGCCTCCATTGCGCGGGCCTCCATCGCGCGGGCTTCCATTGCACGGGCCTCCAATCCTCTGGCATCTAATCCTCTTGCCTCCATGGCTCGGGCCTCCATCCCTCGTGCATCTATTCCTCGGGGATCTCTTCCACCTGTAAAGAAAGTTGTAAGAAAACCACTGTGTAGCTACTCACCTGTACTGTAAGAAAATCTAACAACAAAAAAAGACTCCAAAGAAAAATCAATAATCCAAGAAAGAAATCTATTCCTCTAGTCGTCTCTCCACTCAACTACATAAGACTGTTGTGTCTTCCCGAGTTTCTCAGATTTCAGATAAACATTAAAAGACCCTTGTCAACCCTATTGCCCCGGCAGAGTGATGACCGTCTCTGGAATTGCTGCCTTGCACTGATGAAAGCTCTACAACCCCCCTGACCGCCACGTGCCAGAAAAACAAAACAAAACAAAACCCTATTGTCCCAACATTCTTTGTGTGTGTGCACCTGATGTTTTAAATAGGGTCTTGCTGTGTGGTGATCCTCCTGCTTCAGCCTCCCTAAGTAGCTGATATTATAGGTATATGACAATGTACCTGGCTTTATTTTTTTTTCATTAAAGGATAGGCTGAAAATCATATCTTGGCCTCTCATGTGGCCTCACTCTACCAAGCAGCAGTGTATAGCACGTGCTACTGTGGCTGGGGCTGCCCCAGCATTCTTTATCCCAGTTAGAGCCTAAGACAGCCAGGTTGGCATTAGCCCACAACCACCAATTAGCCTTATGACGTAGTCTCTCCTTACCTCTGCCATCCAAGGGTGGGCCCCTCTGATCTAGCATGGGTCCTCTGGGCTCTGCCATTAGAGGTCTGGGCTCAGCTAGTGGCCCTCCCCTCATATCATGTGGGGGTGGTCCCCGGCCCTCATGGCCAGGGACATGGTGGGTGGGTGGGCCCTGATGAGGTGGTCCTAGGTAACCTCTGGAGATAGAAACAATTTTATATATTTTAAAACAGAATACAACAACAAAAAGGTTTCGACCAGAAGATCAATAAGTAAACATCTGACA
>NW_006203595.1:130769-131050 GCF_000334495.1 Tupaia belangeri chinensis | reverse complement strand
TGTGAAATCAAATTATGAATGCTAGCAGGAAAATAACACCAAACAGATTCAAGAAAAACTATGGAGATATAAATCCACATATTCTGGAACTTCATATTTGGTTGAGACATTTATAATTAGGGAGGAATTAATGAACATTTATTTTATGCATGAATATATAGTATAGTGCTTCAGAAATGGGTTCTGGATTCAGACTGTATGGGTTCAAATTAGGTTCTATCGGGGCCAGCACGTGGCATGGTGGTTAAGGTGCTGGACACTCCCACATAGCTGACCACAGT
>NW_006203595.1:119051-130496 GCF_000334495.1 Tupaia belangeri chinensis | reverse complement strand
CATTATTATCAGCAATTTTCCATTTTGTGTCTGTTAAATGTTCTGCTCCTTTTTCCTACTTGATTCCCTCCTCCCTCCCCACTGCCTACCTTTCTCCTGCACTCTTTAGTTTGCTATTATTATTATTTTTAATTTCAAGAAAACCAGTTTTAGCTTTAATGAGTCAAGATAAAAAAAAGTTAAGAAAAATTTGCTTAAGCCTAAAAGCCAGAAAACAGGTTAGGATTGATCTTGGGTATATTTAACTTAACTTCTCTATTCCTCAGATTCTTTATCTAGAAAATGAGACTATCCATCTCACAGAGCTGTTGGGTATATTTAATGAGATGTTCTAAGAAAAGTACTTAGAGCAGAGGCAGAGGCATGATTCCTATTAACAGCAATTGTTATTGTTATTACTAGTATTAACATTTCTGTTATCAGAAGTTTTCCCCGTTTTTGTATGTATACAAGGGAATTTCAAAAAGTTTGTGGAAAAAAAGAATTAAAGTATAAGTTTATTTTGGTGCAAGAAGTTTTTGAAATCCTTGTAAAGTTTATTCATAATACAAATTTTCCAGATCTTTTTGAAGATCTCCCCATACTAGAATTACCCATTTCAAAAACAGCAATAATGATTAACTCAAAGCCTCAGGCCCAAGTAAAAGTTCTGCTTGATCTGGGACAGTGCCCATAAACATTTATTTATCTTGAAGTAGGCAAACAGGTTTAACAGGTACAAAAATAAACTTATTTTTGTTGTTCTCAAAACAGGGGGAAAAGTCCTTATTTCTCAGACTGTTTCCTTCTATGTTGGTATTACCTGGGCTCTACTTCTCCAGTTACAGAAAGTAAAGTGCCTCCCCGTGGGTCATTTGGAGCATCTCCTAAGAGACCTCGAGGAGTTGGGACGTTGGCAGGCAAGGGTCCCCGCTGCATGGCTGCCCTGGGGTCTTGCAGCGGCACTGACAGGGAAACAAACAAGGAGTTACTGCTGTGAAGGACACAGGAGGAAACAAGAAATGACTCTATACACCACTGACGACATAATTAAGACACCTTAGAGTGGGTGAAACCTCACCACAGCAGAATCCTCTTGCAGCTCAAGAACAGAAGCAGGGTATAGGCAGAATCTGTGCCATGTCAGAGGTATGGATGGAATTATAAAAAGAGCAAACTGGGGAGCAACCTGCCAAGGACTAGCACTGCCACCTGAAGAAACTAAGGTTCCTGGTTTTCCTTCTAATCAATCTTAGTTCAAGGACCAGAGTCACAAAAGAGAGGAAGGGTCTTGGCATATGTGAACACTGCCATGCCTCTGCAAAAACCCGCTGTCTCCTTACAGACTGCTATTCCATCCAAGCCTCCTGACACCAGTAGGGAGGGAGTACAGCCTCGGACAGATGCCCATATCATCCATGTTCTCTGCCCTGTGTGAAGAGGTCAATCTTAGGCTTGTGGCCTCAACAGGAAAATGTTAAAAAAAAAAACAAACCCAAAACAGTACCCTTTTGGGCTCTGAACGTGAGGATGACTGCCAAGCAGCTCTTTTCCTCTCAACGTCCCACCCTGAACACCACAAGCCAAAGGAAACCCGCAGATACAATGGGTACCTTGAACTCGCTCAATTGAAGCAGGCCCGGCGGGTCCCACGGGCGAGTGCTGTAGGGTTCCTAGGTAAGCAGTAAGTTCAAAAGGAGAAAGAGCAGACACTTAAAATAGCTTGTGCACACACACTGAAATACACACATATGGAGCCTGGTGATTTGCACACGTACGTTAAAAAGCGAAAGGTTTATTAGCTTGCTCCAGGCTATAAAACCTTCCTGAACTGTAAGAGTTCCATCGGGTATCTGAAACAGTTCCATTTTGAACAGATAGCTTCCTAAAAGAAAATCTATAGGTCACTGGTTTTATCTGAGCAGCAATAGTCAGTCATTTTTTATTTTCACCTTTGCTACTATGTTTTCCCCTAAGTCTCCTTATACCATTTCAAAAATAGAAAAGACAAAATATAAAAAGGATGGTTTTGAAGTTGTAATTAAGCAAAGAACATAAACATATTTTCATGCAAAGCATGAAAAGAAATAGCACTGACATTGGAAGATGAGATTTGTTCTGGAGAGGTGAAAACAGAAATGAGGTAGTAGTATTTTATCATATTTAAAGGACAAAAATATCTGTTATCAAAAGTGTCAAATGGGGAAATGCTGTGAATGAATTTCAGATGAAAACAGAGTATTATCCCATAAGAAATACTCTGCCCCAGAAAGTCTTTGATAATAAACATCATGACAATAGTAAGCAAAAACTAACAAGGACACCAACACAAAACAAAGGTGGTTAAGAAACATGAAGTATCTTTGCAAGTATCTCACCGTCTCCTTTTACCATTACAAATGTGCAAAAGCAGCATGGATTCCAGGAAAAGACACACTGGGTAAAATTAAAAAGATTCTTGCTTCCTCTGAAGTAAACTATAAAAAAGAGCTCATCTCATTTTCTCTCTTCATGGAGACATCCTTGAAATACCTTCAAAACATGAGTCATTTCCCTTTCTTAACTTTTTGACAAGAAACATGAAGTTAACCATAAGAAGATGTCTTGTGGAAGCATGTGTTAATCAGCTCAGGTTTGATGATCAACCGAAGGCCCAGGGAGATGTAGCAGTAAGAACGAAGGCCTAATCCCTTCTCAGTAAAATATTTTGGGGGTACGCATAAATCTACCAATAGTGGTATCATGGTGGGGGGAGATGCACAAAAGCACAAAAACATGGGATGATCAGAGAAAGGATTTGACCAGTAGTGTGTCCTGCTGTCAGACATCTAACGAGAAAAAAAATGATCAGCTCTCTCGTTTCAGCAACCAACCTTAGTATACAAACCACAGGACTGAATCTTAGCATTTTGCTATTTAGGTGGGTCACTTAAAGGTCATATGCCAAGAAGAAAAAACTGAAGCCTCTCTATGCTTGTCTAAAGCAATCTCTTTCCATCACAGGGACCGAGTGAATAAGAGTAGAAGATATTAAAGAATGTTTTGGGTAGTTAGTTAATAAAGGCAGTGTGGAAGTGACAGAAAGGAAACGGATTTTAGAATAAGAAATTTCTAAATCTTAGTTCTGTCACTTACTAGTTGAACGAGAAGATGAGAGCACCAAATGTAGTCCATATTACTCAGACATTGGTATTTACTTACCTTGTCTTCCCTTTCTTAAAAAAGAATTATTTAACTTTATTTATTTAACTTAAATATTATTTTAATATTTCCAGAGAAACATTGTGTGGGGGGAGAGCCTCCAGGTCTGGGACTGGAACCATGGTCAACCATGTGGGAGTCCAGTGCCCTTAACTACCATGCCACCTGCTGGCCCCTACTTTGTCCCTTTGAATAAGTAACTTAAAACTCTGTAAACTCTATTCCTTTACCTATTAACAATAAAGTGCAGCCACCTAATTCACAAAATAGTTTATGAAAATTAAAGGGCCTGGCATGAAGTGTATACTCGGTTCCTTCTCTTTTCTATCCCTTTCTCCTCTGAACATCGATTTCAACTGGACTACTGCATTTTCTTTTCCTTCAAACTCCACTAACTTGGAGAAATAAGAGATTTGGGAGTGGCTGCTGCTATTTTCCACAGTGTTACTGCCACAGTACAACTTATCAAGTATACTTCATGGACCTACGATTCCCTTCCAGTTTTCTCTGATATTCAAATCTAGTCTTCTATTGCTACATACCCAGATACATATTATATGCTCTTACTTGGTCAATAGATATACGTAGAGGGAGAGAAAACATGTCAGTAAAACCATTAGACTATCAGAAAACAAAGGATCCATTTGCTTTACCATCAATTTTTACAGAGCTGGGCTCTGAGTAAGTAGTAAGTCTAGACCAGCACTGTTCAATACAACTTTCTATAACAATAGAAATGTTCTGTATTTTCAATGTCTGGTATGGTATTCACTAGCTATATGTGACTACTTAGTACTTGGAAGGTGGCTGGGGGTGACTAAGGAACTGAGTTTTAAATTTTACTTAATTCTAACTTATTTTATCAACTTAATATTTAAATAGCCACCAGTGGTTAGTGGCTGCCATAGTAGTGCAGTTATTGAATACTTCTAAATCTGGTTCACATTAATCAGACATTAGTATTTATTTACCCTGTCCCCGTTCCATGGATACAGATCCACTTCCTGGCATTCCAACCTGGGTCTGCAGTCCTCCTAGAACATAAATAGGAGGAAAAAAAAAAAAGAAACAGTAGAAATAATTAGAAAAGGGCTGAATTTACAAATTTCCTAATTCTGCCTCAAAAGTAGAAATCTACAAAGAAAGATGATAACTACCATTCAATAATGCTATTATATAGAGATGGGGTCTGCTAGTATACCTTATGCGTTGGTGAGAGAAAAGTGTTCATTTCATGAGGTTACTAAAACCCTGGCAGAACGTTTTTTCTATCATACGGGAAAACAATGCCACTTACCTATGGACCTCCTCTCCTGAGAGGATGTACTGGTCCCAAGGTATTGTGTAAATGTGTGAGTATATTGTTTTGGTTGTAACACAGATTTGTGGGGACATGGCTGAAATTGAATGAGAAGGTGCCAGAGATATTAGATGTCCTGCAATGTATGAGACAGTCCCACAAAACCAAAATTACCCTGTGCCTTGCAAAACTTTCAAATATCTCACTGAATATTCATAACAATGCAAACCTGTTTAAAGTCATCTGAACTTAGCCTGTCTCATTCATAAATAAAAAGGTTCTCTGCACTGTTTGAATATATTGCTGCTGAATTTTCCAGAAATTGTATCATTGAATAAATTATAGGTAATACAATTTAAGAACTTTATCATGAGTTTTCACCATTTCAGAAAATCTTACCACCAATGGCAATGACAAGTCATTGCAGTATTTGAACTGCCAAAGTAACATGCTTATATCTATCTACATTTTTGGCTTTTACATTCACGGTGTAGATATAAACACCTGAGTTGTGTATTTTGTATTTGTGCATGAATTCTTTCATATTAAAATTTTTATTACAAATTAATGTCCTTTCATTTCTCCTTTATATTATAGTTAATGCATTAAACTGGGGACCAACAGATGGTATAATAGTTATGTCACTGGACACACAATCGATTGTGGTTTGAGTCCCAGACCCAGCAGCTTAGAACTCACCCCAGGCGTGTGTGCGCAAGATCCTGAGAGGTGAACAGAGGAGAAGGGACTGCAGTGTGGCCATCCCCCAGGGGTGGGGGGTGATTTCTTACTTTCTGTCCCCTTGTCTGTGTCTCTCTAGTGAGTTCATGCACCCTATAGCAAAAATCCCTCTTTTAAAAAAAAAGACATCATACTGATTTTTTTTTTTGAGAGATTTTCGCTATAGGGAACATGCACTTCCCAGACAGACAGAGAGACATAGAGACAGAAAGTGAGAAATCACCCCCCAGAGGGGATGGTCACGTCGTATTCCCTTCTCCTCCATTCTCCTCTCAGGATCTTGGGCATGCACGCACACGCACCCGGCGTGAGTTGTAAGCCACTGGGTTCGAGAAGCGAACCGCGATCGACTACGTGGGAGTCCAGCGACATAGCCATTACGCTAACTGCTGGTTCCCTCATCATACTGATTTTTATAAAAGGTTTTGCCATAGGGCATGTGCACTTGCCAGAGAGACAGACAGAGACAATGAGAGGGAAAGTGAGAAATCATTCCCTAGGGGGGATGGCCACACTGCAATCACTTCTCCTCCTGGGATCTTGGACATACATGCACACACAGCTGGCATGAGTTTTAAGTTACTGGGTCCAGGACTCGAACTGTAGTAGGCCATATGGGAGTCCAGCAATGTAACCACTGTGTCATCTGCAGGCCTCTATTATACTAATTTTTAAAAAATCTTGTTATATAGGTTATATCATTTGTCCATCTCTTTCAGGATAAGTAGTCATTGCAAAGATCTGTTATAAAAAGAGAAGACTGGGTCTAATAAGGTTGAAAACCAATGATCTACTCTAACCAGCTGGGGTATGATGACTGCTATACAAAGACCATACACCACAAGTCTGTGTCTGGTTTTTCCCACATAGCAATGACTGTCTTTTCTTCAAAGGACTAAAATATGCTGTAAGGGAGAGAAAAGTCCAGCTGATCTGTTCTTAGTTCATTATCAATACTTCCCTAAAACAGTATGTACATATTATACTTCTCTATTCTATTTAATATGCCAAATACTAAGGAACTATGGACTAAGAATGTGAAAAACTTGGAGCTAATCCTGCCTTTGCTACTAAGTAACTATGATTTTGATAAGTGATTTGATAGCACAGTGCCTTATTTGTAAAGGGTCTGAGTCGATCTAAACCAGTGGTTCTCAGAATGTGGTCCTCAGTCCATCAGCATCAGTATCATCAGGGAATTGTACAGAACTGTAAATTCTAAGGAGCCTGACTTAGACCTACTGAAGTAGAGGGTGTTTCAGAAGCCCTTTAGGTGATGTTAACAGACACTGAAGTTTGAGAACCACTGGTCTAAGTGTTGTCAAAGTTCTTTTCTAGCCATAGAGTCTACTCTATTCATTCTATCCAGATCAGTCACCAAAATAATACAGATTTAAGATCTGAGAAAAGGGATGGCAGAAGGTACTGTGGGCAAAATTTCTCGTATTATTGATCATCACAAAATGGTACTTTTATATGTATGGACTAGATTTCCAGAAGTGGAACTGGTGGATCACAATGTGTGTGTTAATGTGTAGTGTCTCTCTCTCTGTGTGTGTGTGTGTGTTATTTATTTATTTCCCCATAGGGTATATACATTTGCCATAGAGAGACAGAGAAAAAGAGAAAGTGAGAAATCACCGCCCGGTGGGGGGATGACCACACTGCAATCTCCTCTCCTCCATTCTCCTCTTGGGATTTTGGGCTCGCACACACACATACCTGGTGTGATCCTCAAGCCGCTGGGTCCAGGACTCGAACTGTGGTTGGCCATGTGGGAGTCCATCACTTTAACTACGACGCCACCTGTTGGTCCCAATGAATATGAATTTTTAATAGTAGACTACTTTCTTAAAAGGCTAAAAACCTTCACTTTCATCAGCAATGTATGAACATCATTTTCTTGCGACAAATTAAATATCATCTTTCTGAAAACCTTGCTAATCTGATGAGTATAAGTAAAATAAAATCACATTGTTATATGTAATTTATAATCCTGGTTCTAAGTAAATTTGTTTTTATTTGGCAATTTATTTTTTAAGAGTTTTGCTATATGGGTACATGTGCTCACCGGAGAGAGAGAGAGAGAAAGAGACAAAGTGAGGAATCAGCCCCCAGGGGTATGGTCACACTGCAATCCCTTTTCTCCTCTCGGAATTTTGGGCATGCATGCACACATGCCCAGCGTGAGTTTTAAGCTGCCAGGTCCAGGATTTGAACCACAGTCAACTATGTGGGAGTCCAGCAACGTAACCATTACGCTATCCACTGGTCCCTACTGGCCATTTTGATTTTGCTCTTCTATAAAGTGCCTACTCATTTTTTTTGTTGTTGTTCTTTTCTACTGGATTGGTTCTCCTTTCTCATCAACTGTCAGAGCTTTGTATGCAGACTGCCTCAAAAATCTTGATCAAGTTTTAATAACTTCAAAAGTGTAAATGCTATTAACTTACAAAAGTATCACTTGGAAGTTTACTTACATTGCTTTTACACTTACTCTCAACTTTTATGTTTATTAATTCCCTCTTCTTGGTATTATAATTTTTTTATTTCTTAAAACAAATGCTTTAAGGGACCAGCAGATGGTGTAATGGTTATGTTGCTGGACTCCCATGTAGTCAACCATAGTTTGGTTTGAGTCCCTAATTCTGTGTCTCAAAACTTACACTGGGTGTGTGTACATGCATTCCCAAAATCCCAAGAGAAGAATGGTGGAGAAGGGACTCCAGAGTGGCCATCTCCCCGGGGGGTGATTTCTCACTATCTCTCTGGCGAGCACGTGTGCCCTATGGCAAAAATATCTCTAAAAATAGTGTTTTAAGTATATTTTTGAAATATAGACATATAAGAATATCATTTTCCTTTA
Organism: Tupaia belangeri chinensis; assembly: GCF_000334495.1. Classification (NCBI taxonomy): domain Eukaryota; kingdom Metazoa; phylum Chordata; class Mammalia; order Scandentia; family Tupaiidae; genus Tupaia; species Tupaia belangeri. The sequence goes on along the minus strand of NW_006203595.1, from coordinate 122,409 downwards.
AATAATGTCTTCACCATTTCCCATACTTTTTTATATGAAGCATATATACAGGGATATGTTCTAAGACTCCCAGTGGATGTCCAAAAATGTGGATGATATTGAACCCTATATATTATTTTTCTATACATATCTATGATAAAGTTTAATAAATAAATTAGGCACAGTAAGGGATTCAGAATAACAACTAATACTAAAATAAAATAATTACAGTTGCCCTTCGGTATGTGTGGAGGTTGCTTATATGATACACTTCCTTCATATCCCCTACCCACTGCTACCAAAATCTGCAGATGTTCAAGTCCCTTATATAAAATAGTATGATATTTGCATATAACCTGTCCATAGCCTTCTGTGTAACTGAAATTATATCTAGATTACTTATAATACCAAATAGAATATAAAAGCTATGTAAGTAGTTGTTATATCGTACTGCTGAGAGAATGACAAGGAATATGTCTGTACATGTTCATTACAGAGGCAATCATTGTCGGCCTAACTACATAGTACATGTCATTAACAAGAGAGTATCTTTGACCTGTGATTGACTGAATCCACAGACATGGAATCCATGGGCACAGAGGGCCAACTGTACATAACATGCCACTATTGCTACTCTTACACTTTGAGGGCAACTGCTACATTTACTAGAACACAAGCACTATGATACTGTGACAGCTGATCTGATAACCAAAGTGGCTACTAAGTAATAAGTAGCTGGCATATATAGCATAGATATGCTAGACAAAGGGATGATTCATACCCTGAGCAGGAAGAAGTAGACAGCCTGAGATTTCCTCATGCTATTCATAATGTGTAATCTATTTGTGTTGGGGGGGGGGGGGGGGGCTGAAGGTGACACACCATTAAATGCAACACTTTGTGAGGCTGACTACACAAGACAGCTCTAGACAGCTTTGCATCCAGAGACCTCGCCAAGCGGCCATGATCTGGGCTGGCTAAAGCTGGGGGTTAATAGTGGCATTAAGACATTGTTGGGGGTGCTGTCTCTGTCTCATTCATGGCAGAAATAAATAAATCTTTAAAAAAAGAAATTTATAAATTATTTCTGGAATTTTTCATTTAATTTTCAGACCAGGGGCTGGCAGGTGGCGTGGTTAAGGGTGCTGGTCTCCTGCATGACCAACTCTGGTTTGAGTCTCAGACCTGGTGGCTTGCGTTCTCAACTTCTCTCTCTCTCTCTGTCCCTCTCTGGTCAAATTAAAATACGTACATATATACATACATAAAGTTAAGTAAGATAAAAAAAAAATTTTTCAGACCATAGTTGACAACAGTTAACTGAAACCATAATGGGAGACAACTGTGTTTCCTATTGTCTATTAGATACCTTATACATTTCTTTTTATTTCCTCTTTAACTCAGAATTAATAACAGAATGTTCCTTAATTTTCCAAGTAAAGTTTTTTTGTTCTGTCACCTTTTATTTTGAATTTTACTGGCATACAATCAAAGAATGTACTCTGTAAAATCTCCACTTTTTAAAAAGAGGTTTTTGCCTTAGGGTGTGTATGTGCACCAGACAGAAAGAGAGACAGATAGACACAGTGAGAGGGAAAGTGAGAAATCATACCCCTCAAGGGGGATGGCCATGCCACCATCCCTTCTCCTGGGATCTTGGGCATGCATGTACACGTGCCCAGCATGATTTTCAGGCTACCGGGTCCAGGACTTGACTCACAGTCAGTCATGTGGGAGTTCAGACACATAACTGCTACACCATCTGCTGGCCTCAGATCTCCACTTTTTTTTTTTTTGAGAGGTTTTTCCTATAGGGCGCATGCACTCGCCAGAAAGACAGAGATGGAAAGTGAGAAATCACCCCCCAGGGGGGATGACCATGCCGCAATCCCTTCTCCTCCATTCTCCTCTGGGGATCTTGGGCATGCATGCACATGTGCCCAGTGTGAGTTTAAGCCACCGGGTCCGGGACTCAAACCATGGTCAACCACATGGGAGTCCAGTGACATAGCCATTACTCTAACTGCTGGTCCCAAGATCTCCATTTTTAAAAAGTTTTTGCTATAGAGTATGTGCACTCACCACAGAGCAAGGGAAACTGAGAAATCACCCTCAGGGAGGATGGCCACACTGCAACCTTTTCTCTTAGATCCCCCTCTTGGGATTTTGGGGGTGTGCACACACACATCCTGCTTGATTTTCAAGTTGCTAAGTCTGGGACTCGAACTGTGCAGCTGGCCATGTAGGATCCAGCCACATCAGCCTTCGTACCATATGCTGGCCATTCATTTAAAAGATTTAATTAATATTTTATTTTATGGCAAAGTACATGCCATTTTTTAAAAAAACTATTCAATGGTCACTTTGTAGCAGCAGTGGGAGAAGTGTATTCCCTAGTCAAAAGATATAAGGTTCTCTCAATATATCTTAAATGAAGCTCTCTGATTTCATTATTTAATTCTTCAATAACCTTCATTTTTATTGATTAACACAATGTTACTCAAAGTGTGGTTGGCAAATGGTGCTAATTTATAAACTGTATGTTAATGGTTCATGACAAGGTAAGTAATAAAATGGAGAGCAGACACTTAGAAACTTTTATAGCAAGTTGATATTATTGTGACATTGAAGCATGTGCTCAGTTTACTTGTTTCACTAAATAGGGAATAGACCAGTCTCAGTATTTTTCAACTCATGTAATCCTCATATGTCTTGGGTTGCATACTTGTCATATGCAGTAGAATCACCTTACAGCTTATGATATTTTAGAGTAGGTACCTACAACTCAAAAATGTATAAGACACAGAACCTATATCTTTCATTGAAAAATAATTTAACTATAGTATATAGTATACAAATTAAAAGCATGAGTTTGCAGAAATGTCTTTTAAAAAAAATTACTTCTTGGGGCCAGCAGGTGGCATGGAAGTTAAGGTGCTGGATCCCACATGGCTGACTCCACAGGTCTAGTCCTAGACCCAGCAGCTTGACAATCACACTAGGCATCTATGTGTGTGTGTGCCAAAAATCCCAAGAGGAGAGTGAAAAAGAAAAGACTGCAGTGTGGCTGTGCCTACTGTTTCTCTCCAGCAAGCCAGTCTACACGCTTTTAACAAATGTGAAGTTTTTAGGTTTTTATCCCTTTTGTGGTTCGGTCAGATTATACTGATTAAAATGCAATTTTATGTCTGTCAAACATACTAAGTGTGACTACGTATTTTGTCTGTTCTCATGAGTTTATTTTTTTTAAAGAAATACTTCATTTAACCTTATTTATTTATTTTAATTTGACTACAGAGGGACAGAGAGAGAGAGGAAAAGGGAAAGTGAAAAAGCAAGCCGCCAGGTCTGGGACTTGAACCAAGGTCAGCTATGTGGG
>NW_006203595.1:118114-118946 GCF_000334495.1 Tupaia belangeri chinensis | reverse complement strand
AAATACATTTACATTCAGCAGAATAATGTTTATACTAGTTTGTATTCTTTCCAACTTACTCTAAATATATTCTTAGTTTACATTTTCTTCCCTTTTCTCTATTTTTGCTGGCTTGATTTAGTTTCTATTCATTGCATTTTTCCCTTTTTAAAATTTTATTTCATTTCTATTATTCTTATTTTTTAAAAATATTTGATCACTATACATCATTTGGCTTGTAAAGAGACTTTACCCAACATGAAATACGTCTCAGGCCAGTCCAATTAAGAGTACTGTACACGTTATCATCAAGTGATAAATCATTTCTATTTCCCACAAATGTCTTGCCTATTTTTTTCTTCCTGATTTCCTTCTCTATACTCCTCTCTTCTCTCATTCTCCTTTCACACTGTCTCCAGTGTCCATAACTACTTTCACTGTTTTTATGTCCTCCAATCTTTCAGTTTCTACCATAGAGTGCAGTCAATATCATTTTTTCCCTTGCTAATTTGGAAATGTTAATTGTACTTTCCCATTATTATTTTAAGAGAGATTTTAGCTACAGGGCACATGTGCTTGCTGGGGAGAGAGGGAGGGAGGGAGAGGGAGAGAAGGAGGAAGAGGGAGAGAGGGAGAGAAGGAAGAAGAGAGAGAGATAGACAGACAGACAGACAGGCAGAAAGTGAGAAATCACTCCCTCAGGGGGGATGGCCATGCTGCAATCCCTTTACCTCCACTCTCCTCTTGGGATTTTGGGCACACATGAATGTGTGCCCAGTGTGAGTTTTGAGCTGCCAAGTTTGTGACTTGAACTGTGGTTGACTATGTGGGAGACCAGGAACATGACCATTAC
>NW_006203595.1:115633-117965 GCF_000334495.1 Tupaia belangeri chinensis | reverse complement strand
ATTTCCTTCACCTAGGATATAGCCTCTCTAGCTATAAACTTCATATCAAGATCCCATTATCATATAATTTGGCTATAATGAGGTACCTGCTATAACAAAACCTTAGCAAACTACTGAAATGGTGAATGAAACTTACCTCCAGGAGCTAAGGAACCTGGGCCAGGTCCTGTGACAGCAGCTGCTATTTGCCCTGGTGCTGGAACTCCACTCTGCATAGAAGCTTGCATCAGAGTAGGTGCACCATTGATGTGCATGCCACCCTGCCCAAGAGAAAAATCAGAGTATTTACATGCCTCTGTATAGACTTAATAAACCTATGACTTTGAAGTCCTCTTCAAAGTAACAGCTCTAAATATTCTACTAAACATCCTTTTTGTACAGTATGTCTTATGCATCATTAGATTTATCACACACTTTGGATTCCACAGAAGCAAGTTGCAGTACATATCATGAGACTGGTTACATGGAACATAGTTAAGATGGAGAATATTCTACATGAAGTGATTGATAATGCTAATCTGTTGGCAAGGCAGTGTGTGGCATCTATTATGATATCACAAACTATGGTCTGGCAATAAGGGTTAAAAAAAAAAAAAGTGTTGTGAACCTAAGAAGAAAAAGGGAAGTTTGGGACATTTTTTTCTTAAGCAATTGCTGGGAATCTACATTTCTTTTCTTTTTTTTTTTAAATATGGAATGCTTCATGAATTTGCGTGTCATCCTTGCGCAGGGGCCATGCTAATCTTCTCTGTATCGTTCCAATTTTAGTATATGTGCTGCTGAAGCGAGCACAAGGAATCTATATTTCTTAAAATAAAAAAACCTTTTCATCTGTGTATTAGATTGTTGGGAAAGTACTGACATATTTTTCCATGCAAAAATGTGTAATGACTTTCCGAACAACCCAGTATTTCCCAAAGAACTGAGTAGTCCCTTGGAATAATAAAGAGCTGAATCAAGAATAAAAGCTAAATAATAATAACCAAAAAAACCCACATATATGCTTAGAAAACACAAAACTCTAAAATAGGAAACTGACAGGGAGGTGGATAAGAGAAAAGGGGCTATGAAGTGAGACAACATCAGATTCAGATCCTAGATCTGCTACTTAACAATTATTTTGGGACCTTCTAGGTCTTAATTTCCTTTCTACCTCTGAAAAGGTGTTAATTTAGAACAAGGGTTAGCACACTATGGCCCATGGGCCAAATCTAGCTCACTGCCTGGCTTTATAGTTTTATTAAAACACAGCCACACATACTGTTTACATATTGTCTCTGGCTGATCTTATACTACTGTGGCAGAGTAGCTGTGACTGAGATCCTTTGGTCTGCAAAGCCAAAAATACTTATTATCTCTGCATTTATAGAAAATGTTTGCTCACCCCTGCCATGTACCTATGTACATGTACCGTCAAGTTTATCTCTGTCAATTTGATGAGTGAAAAACAGTAGTTTATTGCAGTTTCTATTCCTATGTATCTTATTTAGAAGTTAAACACATTTTCATGTATTTGCTTTATATGAATTGTTTTTGTCCATTACCTATTTTTGTACTGTTATTGGTAATCTTGCTAATTTACAGGAGGCCTTATACTGATTATGAAAAATTACGGATATACAAATCATATAGAAAATTAAATAAGCACCCAGCTTAGGAAACAAACTGCATATGTAACAAACGTCTCCTATATAGTTTTCCCATTAAGAATTCTTATAGATGTTTAAAATTTTTATACTAATCACTGTGTACTGAATATATTCTTTTGCCACTCACTCAAGGTATTTTTGGGGTTTATACAGACACAGAGCCCACAGTTTGAGAATGCTTCCACATTCACTTAGTTTAACTTTTGTATGGTATTATGTTTGAGTTACCTGTGTCGATATCATATATTCTGGTTCGTCTTAACTGTTGCATAGAACTACATTTTTGAAAGTCACTGATATTCATACATGTGGTTTATTTAACTGTATTTTATTATTATTTTTTTCTTTTTTTGGAGAGGTTTTTGCTATAGGGCACGTGTGCTTGCCAGAAAGACAGAGAGAGACAGAGAGATAGGAAGCAAGAAATCACCTCCCGGGGAGGATGGCCATGCTGCAACCCCTTCTCCTCCATTCTCCTCTCGGGATCTTGGGCATGCACGCACACACGCCTGGCGTGAGTTTAAGCCACTGGGTCCGGGACTCGAGCCGCAGTCGACTACATGGGAGTCCAGGGACGTAGTCATTATGCTAACTGCTGGTCCCATATTTAACTGTATTCTATTGAATATACCACATTTTTCCCATTCTTCCACTGATGTACATTCAGGATGTTTTCCATTTTT
>NW_006203595.1:102150-109495 GCF_000334495.1 Tupaia belangeri chinensis | reverse complement strand
CCCTTATGTGATTTTTTTTTTTTTTTTTTTTTTTAACCTAATCTGATAGTTTCTGGCTTTGAATGGGAAATACATTTACATTCAGCAGAATAATGACTATACTAGTTTGTATTCTTTCCAACTTACTCTAAATATATTCTTAGTTTACATTTTCTTCCCTTTTCTCTATTTTTGCTGGCTTGATTTAGTTTCTATTCATTGCATTTTTCCCTTTTTAAAATTTTATTTCATTTCTATTATTCTTATTTTTTAAAAATATTTGATCACTATACATCATTTGGCTTGTAAAGAGACTTTACCCAACATGAAATACGTCTCAGGCCAGTCCAATTAAGAGTACTGTACACGTTATCATCAAGTGATAAATCATTTCTATTTCCCACAAATGTCTTGCCTATTTTTTTCTTCCTGATTTCCTTCTCTATACTCCTCTCTTCTCTCATTCTCCTTTCACACTGTCTCCAGTGTCCATAACTACTTTCACTGTTTTTATGTCCTCCAATCTTTCAGTTTCTACCATAGAGTGCAGTCAATATCATTTTTTCCCTTGCTAATTTGGAAATGTTAATTGTACTTTCCCATTATTATTTTAAGAGAGATTTTAGCTACAGGGCACATGTGCTTGCTGGGGAGAGAGGGAGGGAGGGAGAGGGAGAGAAGGAGGAAGAGGGAGAGAGGGAGAGAAGGAAGAAGAGAGAGAGATAGACAGACAGACAGACAGGCAGAAAGTGAGAAATCACTCCCTCAGGGGGGATGGCCATGCTGCAATCCCTTTACCTCCACTCTCCTCTTGGGATTTTGGGCACACATGAATGTGTGCCCAGTGTGAGTTTTGAGCTGCCAAGTTTGTGACTTGAACTGTGGTTGACTATGTGGGAGTCCAGCAACATGACCATTACACCATTTCCTGGTCCCTATACTTTCCCACTTTATGGCCCCTTTCCCTGCTCTCATAGTCAGACATACTGAATTTGTACAAACTGACTATTTCCTTCACCTAGGATATAGACTCTCTAGCTATAAACTTCATATCAAGATCCCATTATCATATAATTTGGCTATAATGAGGTACCTGCTATAACAAAACCTTAGCAAACTACTGAAATGGTGAATGAAACTTACCTCCAGGAGCTAAGGAACCTGGGCCAGGTCCTGTGACAGCAGCTGCTATTTGCCCTGGTGCTGGAACTCCACTCTGCATAGAAGCTTGCATCAGAGTAGGTGCACCATTGATGTGCATGCCACCCTGCCCAAGAGAAAAATCAGAGTATTTACATGCCTCTGTATAGACTTAATAAACCTATGACTTTGAAGTCCTCTTCAAAGTAACAGCTCTAAATATTCTACTAAACATCCTTTTTGTACAGTATGTCTTATGCATCATTAGATTTATCACACACTTTGGATTCCACAGAAGCAAGTTGCAGTACATATCATGAGACTGGTTACATGGAACATAGTTAAGATGGAGAATATTCTACATGAAGTGATTGATAATGCTAATCTGTTGGCAAGGCAGTGTGTGGCATCTATTATGATATCACAAACTATGGTCTGGCAATAAGGGTTAAAAAAAAAAAAAGTGTTGTGAACCTAAGAAGAAAAAGGGAAGTTTGGGACATTTTTTTCTTAAGCAATTGCTGGGAATCTACATTTCTTATCTTTTTTTTTTTAAATATGGAATGCTTCATGAATTTGCGTGTCATCCTTGCGCAGGGGCCATGCTAATCTTCTCTGTATCGTTCCAATTTTAGTATATGTGCTGCTGAAGCGAGCACAAGGAATCTATATTTCTTAAAATAAAAAAACCTTTTCATCTGTGTATTAGATTGTTGGGAAAGTACTGACATATTTTTCCATGCAAAAATGTGTAATGACTTTCCGAACAACCCAGTATTTCCCAAAGAACTGAGTAGTCCCTTGGAATAATAAAGAGCTGAATCAAGAATAAAAGCTAAATAATAATAACCAAAAAAACCCACATATATGCTTAGAAAACACAAAACTCTAAAATAGGAAACTGACAGGGAGGTGGATAAGAGAAAAGGGGCTATGAAGTGAGACAACATCAGATTCAGATCCTAGATCTGCTACTTAACAATTATTTTGGGACCTTCTAGGTCTTAATTTCCTTTCTACCTCTGAAAAGGTGTTAATTTAGAACAAGGGTTAGCACACTATGGCCCATGGGCCAAATCTAGCTCACTGCCTGGCTTTATAGTTTTATTAAAACACAGCCACACATACTGTTTACATATTGTCTCTGGCTGATCTTATACTACTGTGGCAGAGTAGCTGTGACTGAGATCCTTTGGTCTGCAAAGCCAAAAATACTTATTATCTCTGCATTTATAGAAAATGTTTGCTCACCCCTGCCATGTACCTATGTACATGTACCGTCAAGTTTATCTCTGTCAATTTGATGAGTGAAAAACAGTAGGTTATTACAGTTTCTATTCCTATGTATCTTATTTAGAAGTTAAACACATTTTCATGTATTTGCTTTATATGAATTGTTTTTGTCCATTACCTATTTTTGTACTGTTATTGGTAATCTTGCTAATTTACATAAGGCCTTATACTGATTATGAAAAATTACGGATATACAAATCATATAGAAAATTAAATAAGCACCCAGCTTAGGAAACAAACTGCATATGTAACAAACGTCTCCTATATAGTTTTCCCATTAAGAATTCTTATAGATGTTTAAAATTTTTATACTAATCACTGTGTACTGAATATATTCTTTTGCCACTCACTCAAGGTATTTTTGGGGTTTATACAGACACAGAGCCCACAGTTTGAGAATGCTTCCACATTCACTTAGTTTAACTTTTGTATGGTATTATGTTTGAGTTACCTGTGTCGATATCATATATTCTGGTTCGTCTTAACTGTTGCATAGAACTACATTTTTGAAAGTCACTGATATTCATACATGTGGTTTATTTAACTGTATTTTATTATTATTTTTTTCTTTTTTTGGAGAGGTTTTTGCTATAGGGCACGTGTGCTTGCCAGAAAGACAGAGAGAGACAGAGAGATAGGAAGCAAGAAATCACCTCCCGGGGAGGATGGCCATGCTGCAACCCCTTCTCCTCCATTCTCCTCTCGGGATCTTGGGCATGCACGCACACACGCCTGGCGTGAGTTTAAGCCACTGGGTCCGGGACTCGAGCCGCAGTCGACTACATGGGAGTCCAGGGACGTAGTCATTATGCTAACTGCTGGTCCCATATTTAACTGTATTCTATTGAATATACCACATTTTTCCCATTCTTCCACTGATGTACATTCAGGATGTTTTCCATTTTTATCTATCTATCTATCTATCTATCTATCTATCTATCTATCTATCTATCTATTTATTTTAGAGAGATATTTTTGCTATAGAACACATGTACTCACTGGAGAAACAGAGAGACAGAAAGCGAGAAATCACTTCCCAAGGGGCTGGTCATGCTGCAATCCCCTCTCCTCCACTCTCGTCTTGGGATTTGGGGCTTACACACACACATGCCTGGCGTGAGTCCAAGCCGACAGGTCCAGGACCCAAACCATGGTCAACTATGTGGGAGTCCAGCAGGTTAACCATTACACCATCTGCTGGTCCCCCATTTTTTCACTATTATAATGTGGCAATAAACATTTCTGAACACGACTAAGGGCTCTTTAGCCTGTTGTCCATCATATGCATGGAAAATACTTTTTCCCAAGGTGATTTGCTTCTACTGTTTATTTTTTCCTCTATTCAGAAAATTTTTGGTTTTCAAATATATCAATTTTTTATGGCTTTAGGGGTTTGTGTCATGCTTGGAAAATGAGCTTTACTCTTCTCATCAGTGAGAATGGAGAGGGACAACTTCATTTAATTGCTGTGAGGATTAAATGAAAATGTACATGGAATAACAAAGGGCCAACCACAGTGCTAGGCATGCATATACACATAAAGTTAGCTTATAAGAAAAGGGCATACTGGAAAGATCTCTTAGTTCTACAGTCTTGGAACTGAATTTATATTCATTCAGATGTCATGTGCTCTGCAACCTGGAAATTGCTTTTATGCCTGGAAAGTGAAATTAACATCTCTGGTTCCTGACCATTCTTCTTTCAACAGATTCTCCTAAAAAGAAAATAACATTCTAAGACAGATAAAATAAATGTTAAGGGATAAAGCCCTACCAAAGACTGTGCCTGAGGGGGTTGAGGATTCTGCTGGTTCATTGATACATTGGTTGCTGATCCAGGTCCAGCACCATGGACTGGCTGAGAGCTGCCTGCAATCAATGTTGGGATATTTGTCTGGCGATGCAGAATTTTCTAAAAAGTGAAAAGACAAACCTATGAGCTCTCTGTTTAGTGAAGCAATCAGGTAGTTTCCATCCCACTCAAGGTTTACCCTAACATTTCCATAAAAGAATCAGGAACACTCACCAGGGCAATCTCTGGATCCACAATTCTCATCACTACCTGTGCTTGTAACAAAGCATAGGCCAGCTGAGGGTTCTGAAGCAACATGTTCCGTGCTTCCTGGGGACTATTCTGGACACAGAGCTAAGAAGATAACCAGATCTATCATCAGGTTCTATACTTATTACTTAAAAATTGATAGTGATATAGAGTCATTTCCATCTGAGAAATGTTAACATTCAAGAATCTCTTTCAGATATCACTGGTATTTACATGGCATGCAAAATCATAGAATGGGCAGAAAAAGAGAAGAGGCATTTTGAATACTATAATACTGTCATTTAGGAAAAAAGTCATATTTTAATATCTATACCTGATATCTATGGGCCATAAAAATCCGTCTGGATTGTTTGGGTATGTATATTTGTATATAACAATAGAAAGCCCTTTGTGAAAAATATAAAATATACTGTGTATATATAAAATATTTAAGAGTCTAAAAATTATAGTTTGTAAAGACAATTTCTATTTGAGCTCAGGAAACTATTTCTATTAACTTGATCAATTAGCTCCTTAAAAATATGATGTGATTTGCTTTATTCATAACCTAATGCCTTCTCCCACCTTCATTTGTTTCATCAGTTCAAACATTTGCTCTGGTGGAAGACTGGCAACTGCTTTGCTAATGGATTCAGGGGCATCCTCAGGACTGATGGTCTCTCCATAAGGTGACTCAATGACAGGGGCACCAGTGCCAAGACCTGATCAGGAAGAAAGTACAAGAAAGTTAAGGAGGCAAAATAAAAAGCCAAATCATTTCAAGTATCTACTTTTCAGGGTTGCTGTAAGGACCAGTCAATAACTTTAAATTCGCTGGAGCTGAGAAATGAATGATTTGGAAGTTTCCTGTTTCTGTAGAGGAAAGTGAGAGTGTATTTTCTGTCCTTAGAAGAAAGCTGAGGCCATGGTTACACAGATAGATAACATTAACCTAAGTTAGGAACTAAGGATATTGACTTTTTTTTTGGTTTGTTTTGGAGAGGTTTTTGCTATAGGGCGCATGCACATGCCAGAAAGACAGAGACAGAGAGACAGAAAGTGAGAAATCACCCTTTAGGGAGGATGGCAACCCCGCCATCCCTTCTCCTCTTGGGATCTAGGGCACGTATGCACACGCGCCTGGCATAAGTTTAAGCCACCAGGTCTGGGACTTGAGCCGTGGTTGACTACATGGGAGTCCAGTGAAAAAGCCATTATACCATTTCATAAACAAAAAGATTAAATATAAAGAGATACTATTCCAAAACAGAATTTCTGGATGTATAATCTCATGAAAAAGTACCCCCCCCTCAAAAAAATACTTAGTAACCTCCTAGTTACAGATCTACCAACTTTAAGTCACAGGATTGACAAATGACATACTTAGCATACTTAGCACTAATAATAGCTGGGTAAAACTGAAATTATCTATAACTGGAAATCAACTTCTTGGCAACTAAAGGATTCCTAAAGTCAACTTTACCTTGTTTCTCAAAGATATACACTTACCTAACTCAGCTACTTCATGTTGGTCAAATAAAGAAGTTGTGTCTAACCATTTCAGTATATTGTAAGAGACATCATAAATGGATAGTCTTTACTATTAAATTTTTCCTAACTCATAGTGCATGCAACTTGGATTTATACTCACTCTTCAACTCTTCTTTATTCTTTTCACTGGCAGCATTGTCCACTCGAAGCGCTCTCCCACTGAATTCACGCCCATTCAGGTTCCGCATGGCACTAAGTGCCGTCTCTTGGTCTTGATATTCACAGAAGCCATAACCTTTTGGCTTTCCTGTCTCCCTATCATATACCAATCTGAAGAGTAGAATCAAGTGTCAGGCACAAATGTTACACATTTCTGCTAACATTCCTATGTTCTATTTTGGCTCACTCAGTGTAAGACTAATAATCATAATTCTGAATCACTTAAATATTTTTAAAACATTTGTAACAAGACATATTTTTTAGGTAAAAATAAATGTCAATTGCATGACACATGAATAATGTCTCAAAGCTATTACAAAATAAAATACATGAGAAAAGTCACCAGTAAAAAACCCCTGCCATTAAGAGCCAAATTCGTGGTAATCTTAAAGAAACTCCCACGAAGAAGTAAAAGGGGATCTCACCTGAAACTAACAACAGGTCCAACCTCAGAAAAAATGTCCTTCAGTTGCTCTTCAGTAGCTTCATAAGGAATATTCCCCACTAAGGAAAAAAATAGATAATGTATTAAAATTCTGGGTTTGTAACGTAGATGTTTAGTAAGAATGTAAACAGTATTTACTTCCATCATTGACTATGTAACTGGCTCAAAAAAGTGTTTTGCAACTCCAGTGTATTTTTTCAGACCTCTTAACAAGGGAAATAAGACATTGAGACTAAATACGAAAGGTGTAGGTACTCCTAAATGTTAGTTATTTCTCAGAATGACCTGACAAGTGTTAGATTTTCCTTAACTTCGTTGAAAATAAATACTTGGGCACTTTTACCTCATGGTCTGCAAGTTGAACCAGTGACTATTGAAACTGTCAATATCATAATTTTTAACCAGGTTCATATGTCCCTATCTTGACAAATATACACACTTAACGGAGGACCACGCAGTGTGGATGTATTTAAAAAATTCTTAACTGTTTCGTTATGTCCCTTTCAAAAGGTGCTTTAAATTCACCATTTATTTGGTAAAACAACTTATTTCAGTAGAAAAAAATGACTCGAAATAGTTTCGACACTGTTTAATTAGAAATCCCTCTGATGAGGTCTTAATAGTTAATTCATTCATTTACAGTCCACCTCAAGACGCCAGATAGATGCTACCACTATTGATGAATTAAAATGTAAGGGGTAAAAAGCAAAGGATGGAAGTCCTTAGGAGAGGGCAGGG
>NW_006203595.1:101605-102128 GCF_000334495.1 Tupaia belangeri chinensis | reverse complement strand
CAGATAATCTGTATTCCAGGAAAGAGGTGAAAAGTAGTACAGGACTGTGAAGGGCTGTTACCATGCGCTCTCTGTTCTATACAGTACTTGAAACTCGTGAAGGGAGAAACTCATACAAGCTGACTGCTAGTCTAATTTCCTCGAGGACAGTGTGGGGGGCCTGCGAAACGTCGGGGAAAAGGGAGCATCTCTTTTACCCACGAGTCTACCAGGTTGGCCGCCCCAAAGTATAAGCAGGGAGAGCTGCACTTCCGACCCATCACCGGCTCCCGTGGAAACTCAAGGTGAGACGTGCAGGGGGGTGCGTTCCTTGCCGCTCCCTGCCTCTTTCTGTCCCTCCCTGATGCTTGGCGTCACCGAATTCCTCTCACCAAACACAGAACGTAGAGAACGATCCACCGCAGTATCTCTCACAGGCAAGCCCGCCATCGCTCTCTTCCGGCGGCTTCCGGTGTGCCTAAACACACTTCCGTACGGCGCACGAGCTCAGCGCCGACCACGCTTCCGTACAGCGCCAGCCGGA
>NW_006203595.1:100127-101558 GCF_000334495.1 Tupaia belangeri chinensis | reverse complement strand
GTGCCTAAACACACTTACGTACGGCGCACGAGCTCAGCGCCGACCACGCTTCCGTACAGCGCGAGCCGGAACCTAGGCGGGGCGGACGTGGTCCCCTCCCCGCTCCCTTGCCGTCATTCCGTCAGCCGCGGGTGCGCTTTACGTCCTTGCGAGTACTAGACGCCTCTGGGCGGGGCTGCAGCCTGAGAGCCGCTCAGAACTGGTTTTAGGTGGGTCTGGGCTAACTTGAAGGGTTGTTTTTTTTTTTTTTTTTTTTTTTGGCCTGCAGACCATTTATTTTCCCTTAGGCAGAAGTAAGTATTAGTGGGCCACAATACAGGGGACAAACAGTGACTTACCATGGTAACAGGGAAGTCCTTTGCTAATAGCTGGCGCTTTGATGTTAGTCCCTCACTGTTAGAGAAGGGAAATGCTTGGGAACGACCCAGGAGCGTGCATACCATTAGTTTGTTAAAGCCCGCCTAGAGAATGAGCTGCGCTCTGTGTCTAAGCACCGACGTGGCTGAGGACTTGGGGAGGTTGAACGAGCACAGCTGCGTGTGTGTAGCCTGAGGGCCCCATGTGCTTAGTGGTGGGATGGTGCCGCGGGGGACATTGGCAGGCAAATACTAGAAACTGGACAGAAAACACGACTGGCCGGCGAAACCACACTTTGGTACCCTGCTCTCCTGGCATACTGCGTGCTGGACTACTGGTTGCCACCGCGGGAAAGACAGACTCTGCTAGGGTTGGAAGAAATCCAGAGAGCATCCAAGAACAGGGTTAGAGGAGGAAAGGAAGGGAGGAGTCAAGAGCGCTGTCTTTGAGGGACTTGATGCCTGAAAAAGGAAGACAGAGTGAAATAGCCAAAGAATTTGAGGCATGGGATGTTTCCATTCCACATGCGTTAGAAGTGTGTGTGTGTGTAAGTCCTTGCTTGAAATATGAGAAATATTTAGAAAAAATAAATTCTACTTTACACTTTGGAACATATTTCAAGAAGTAATTCTGGTGAAGATAGAATTTCTGAGTTCTGGTTGCTAGCCTGGTGTTTAACGGATCCAGATCTGACATGACTGGCCATCATATTAATCCTGGCCCCAGTGACTTGGAAAATGCTCCAGGCCCGTGTCCTCCTGTGTGGCCCAAATCCAACACGATGAAGAAATAAAGGGATTGCAGTGTGACCAAGCCCCCATTGTGGGGGTGCTTACCCCTCCTTCATTTCTCTGACAAAAACATGTACTTTGTGGCATTTTAAAAAAAAGTTTCTGGGGAACCAGCAGTTAGCGTAATGGCTATGTCGCTGGACTCCCACGTAGTCGACCGCGGTTCGCGTCCCGAACCCGGTGGCTTAAACTCACGCCGGGCGCGTGTGCGTGCGTGCCCAAGATCCCAAGAGGAGAATGGAGGAGAAGGGATTGCGGCGTGACCATCCCCCTTGGGGGGTGA
>NW_006203595.1:97160-100061 GCF_000334495.1 Tupaia belangeri chinensis | reverse complement strand
TCTCTCAAAAAAAAAAAAAAAAAAAAAGTTTCTGAAGAGTATCCCCACTTTTGCTACTTCTATGACTGTCCCGTCCCATTTGCCATACTGTGTAGCTAAGAAAACACCTCGTGTAACAGAATATATTTATAGCTCCATGAAAGGCACAGTTTTTGTTTTGTTTTGTTTTTATAGAGAGGTTTTTGATATAGGGTGTGTGCGCTCACCAGAAATAAAGAGAGAGACAGACAGACAGCAAGAAATCACCCCCCAGGGAGTTGGCCATGCTGCAATCCCTTCTCCATTCTCCTCTGGGAATCTTGGGCATGCAGGCACATGCACCTGACGAGTTCAAGCCTCCTGATCCAGGACTTGAACTGTGGTCGACTTTGTGGGAGTTCAGTGATGTAACCATTACACCATCTGCTGGTCAAGTGTGGTGAAGTTTTTGCTGAATCCATGTATGGCTGAATCTTTTTGTTTGTTTTTGTTTTAGGGCATGTGCCAGAGAGGGACAGAGACACAAAGCGAGAAATGAGCCCTAAGAGTAGTTGGCCACATTGCAACCCCTACTCCAGTTACCTTGGGATTTGGGGCACACATGTACATAAGCTTGATGGAATTTTCAAGCCACAGGGTTTGGGACTTGAACCATGGAATCAGTCATGTGGGATCTAGTACCTTAAACTCTAGGTTGAACTGCTGGTCCCTGGCTGAGTCTATGTCTTTCTTTCTCTCTCTTTTTTTTGGGGGGGGGGGGGTTTTTAAATAAATAATTATTTTATTTAACTTTATTGTACTTATTTAGTTTCAACTAGAGAGGGACAGAGTGAAAGAGAGAGAGGGAAAGTGAGAAAGCAAACCACCAGGCCCAGGACTCGAACTATGGTCGGCCATGTGGATATCCAGTGTCCTTAACCGCCACCCCACCTGCTGACACTAGCTGAGTCTGTTTCTAACCTTGTGTTTTTCAAATTTAAATGAACAAAAATTGGTCCAGTTAGGTGGCCTAGGGATTAAGGTGGCAAAATTTCATGTACCTGAGTTCATGGTTTGAATCCTGGACCCTGAGGCTTGAAAAACTCACCAGGCATGTGCACATGCATGCCCCAAATCCTGAGTAGAGAATAGAGGAGAAGGGACTGTGACATGGTCATCTTCCCTGGGGTGTGCTTTCTCACTTTGCCTCTCTCTCAAGCAAAGACATGCACACTACATCAAAAATTTAAAAAATTTTAAAAATAAACAAAGGACTCCTGGGATGTTTAAGTAAAAGTGCAGATTCCTAGAGCTCTACCTTAGACTTGTAGAATGAGAGCCTATGGGAGGAGCTTGGGAGTCACTATTTTATTTTAAAGTTTCTCTTATGTATTTCTCCCATGAGTGAGCAAGAGAGACAGAGAGAACACCCCTACCAGGGTCTTGACACCGTGATCCACTACCAGCTTCAGCTAGTCCCAGATCATGGGCACACTCATGTCTAGTATACTCAGGGAGGTCTCTGGACCTAACATGGATACCCGAGAATCACTGTTTTTAAACAGTGATTCTTAGGGTCAATTTGGGTAGAATTGTGATTGATATGGTACCTTTATGGCAACTGTTCTTAAGGAATTTCCCTTACAGTGGTTCTCAAGCTTGTGGGGTAGAGCGTTTGGTAGTTGGGATGACTGGGAGACCACTATTACTAGGGAAAGAGGAGTCAGAAATGATAAGTGAACTGCCATGTCCAGGGCAGTTCTAAACAATGAGCCCCTCTTCTCATCAAATGTCAACAATGTATTTCCTCTTGGGAAACAATTTCAGCCATACTAGACCAAATAAACCTGGGATCTGAAGGCTGTGTTACATTGTCAGACTTGCATAGTTAACTGTAGTTTAGTTTTCTCAGAGCTGTGCAGCTGATCCCAATGAGTAATAAAAGCTATAATTTATTGAGCATTTGCTCTATCCTCATTGTAACTGTTTTCTGTTGCTGTGTAACAAATTTCCACAAACTCAGTGGCTTATAATAACACTCATTTATTAGTTTACAGTTCTGTAGGTCATAAGTCTGTGTGTCCATGGGTGGATTGTCTGCTTAGAATCTCACATGACTGAAATCAAGGTTTGGGGTGTCCTTAAAAATAATTTTCTCCCACATAATTACACTTAGACACATGGAATAATTTCTAGTATTATATAGCACACTAGGGTAACTATAATTAATAATTTAATATATATTTCAAAATAGCTCAAAGACAAGATTTGAGTGTTCCCAACATGAGAAAATGATAAATGTTTGAGATGATTACTATGCTAATTAGCCTGATTTGATTGTTGCATATTCATGTGCTGAAAGACACACCCGGTAAAAATGTACCGTTTCTTTTTTTTTTAGGTTTTTGCCAGAGGGCAGTGTGGTTGCTAGAGAGGAAAGAGACAGAAAGAGACAGAGACAGGGCAAGTGAGAAATCATCCCCTGGGAGCAATGGCCATGCCATAGTCCCTTCTCCTGCTCTCTCCTCTCAGGACTAGGCACGCGTGCTCACATTGCCCACCATGACTTTCTTTTTTTTCTTTCCATTACAACTTGTTTTTATTTTACATTTTTCCACAAACATTTACTTTACATAGCAAAGAATTTTAGCTCATACTCCATAATTCTTGACAGTTTACAAACAACTTTCAAAGTTTCAAAATACTGAATTTTAAAGATAATGTTCAAAATATGTCTTATAATTTTGTATAATTTTATAACTCTAACAACAGAAGCAGTATGGTTTCAAATAGATAGATAGATAGATAGACAGATTTTTTTTTAGAGTACAGACACTTGGTATATATTAAGTGGGGACATACAATGTCTCTCCTTCACAGCATGGCTTGCTGCACTCAGCAGTATGTCTTCCATATTCATCCACTTCCTTTTACAAGCCCGGG